>NC_068302.1:41692291-41704791 GCF_025860055.1 Xyrauchen texanus
CTGTCTGTCTATCTATATATCTGTCTGTCTGTCTATCTATCTATCTATCTGTCTGTCTGCCTGCCTATCTGTCGGTCTGTCTGTCTGTCTGTCTGTCTGTCTATCTGTCTGTCTGTCTATCTATCTATATGTCTGTCTATCTATCGGTCGGTTGGTCTGTCTGTCTGTCTGTCTGTCTGTCTATCTGTCTGTCTGTCTGTCTGTCTATATATCTGTCGGTCTGTCTGTCTATCTATCTATCTGTCTGCCTGCCTGCCTATCTGTCGGTCTGTCTGTCTCTCTGTCTGTCTATCTATCTGTCTGTCTGTCTGTCTTTTTATCTGTCTGTCTGTCTATTTATCTATTTCTCACCCACATCAATCATATCACTTCTGAAGACATGGATTAAACACTGGATTACTTTTCTGCCGATTAATGTGATTTTTTTGAGCTTCAAACATTTTCCACTCATTCACTTGCATTGTATGGACCAAAAGAGTTGAGATATTCTTCTAAAAATCTTCATTGGAAGAAGAAAGTAATATTCGGGATGGCATGAGGGTGAGTAAATGATGAGAGAATTTTCATTTTTGGGTGTACTGTCCCTTTAAACCAATCAAAACAATCATGCGCTGTGATGTCATACTCACATATGTAATAATACTCGCGACCCGGTCGAAACTCAAACCCCAGTGAGAATGGAGTGAAGAGCTGGAACTTCTCCGAGAACTTGAGCGGGCCGTTGGGCGAGTTGGGTCGGTTACACTCCCACCGTTTAAACCCCTTCGCCGTGTGATCACACGTACTGTAGCCGTCATAGTTGACCATGTAGAGGACGTACCGCTCTGTCCTCTCCTCTGGTACTGTGTCCTCATAGTGCGGACAGTAGACGTCCAGATAGTCGTTTATACAGACGTCGATGTGATAGTCGCCACGGTGAAACCTGCAGCAGACACAAAGACCAAGATGATTAGATAAGTGCTTCTCAACAGGTGGAGATATATATATATATATATATAGATATAGATTTGTTTATACATGACACAGAGAAACAAGCATCGTCTCACTTTGTGTCCTTATTCGGACAAAATGAACTCATCGCAAATGACCTAAAAAACATCATGTTCAAGGACCGTGTTTTTTGGTTCAGATAACACTCAAGAGTCTCAAGTGTCAAACATAATAACCTCCGACTGACATCCAAACAAATGTTTGTCAAAGTGACAGTATTTCTATCTTTCGGCCGTTGACCCTTTCCTGCGGCGCATCACCTGTAAATCCTCCCGATTATGTGTTGACTTTATATTCCAAACTTTTAATGAATTACCAAACAAGCTCATTCCTGGACGCATCTGCTGCTAAACAAGCATTTGTCAGGCAGAAGAGACCAGATCAGTTTTACTTGTAAATCAGTTTCCTTTAGATAGAGAAATGTCCCGACAGAATGATTTAACTATTAATCACCTGCACGACTTTTGGCATCAATACAGCAAAATCAATGCACAGCTGACAGACTGGGAAAAGTCAACTAATGATGAACAGGTATGGATGTTAAAAATGGAAGAACACGCACAGATTATATACGGCGGTGGTAGAGCGGGTCGGCTGCTAATCGCAGGGTTGGCGGTTCGATACCCGGCTCACACGACTCCACGTGCCGAAGTGTCCTTGGGCACGACACTGGACCCCAAGTTGCTCCCAATGGCAGGATAGTACCTTGCATGCAGCTCTGCCGCCATTGGTGTGTGTGTGTGTGTGTGTGTGTGTGAAGAGGTGATTGGGGCACAGTGTAAAGTGCTTTGGCAACCTCTTAAGGTTAAAAAATGCACTATATAAGTGCAAAACATTTACCATAGATTATATATATATATATATAGCTGTGAGGGTCTTAATCCACCGCTCTCTATTTTATTCCTCTTCTGGAAAGTCATTCAAATGCAATAGGGGATTTTTTCTTTTGGTCTTGGAGCAAATGGGTAAGTGTGAATAATATTTGACGTGGTCTCCCATCAGGGACGGATCATGACTTGCAAAGGCACTGGGGTCAATTATCTCCAAGGGCCCCCCTCCACCCAAAAGTTGTTGAGCGGGGGAGTGTTCGTTGTTCATGCCCAAAAGGCTTTTCAAGCGTGGGGGGGGGTTACCAAACTAGACCGCGCAGCCTTAAAGCACGGGGCATGACCGGGCAGTCAAGGGCCCCCTGGTAGTCACGGGCCACTACCGATTGGCTCTGTCGGTAATCCGTCCCTGTCTCCCATTCACCGCTGTCGAAGTTTACCCTGCAAACGCTTACTTCCACATTCCAAAACGTCATGGTTACTGTCGTAACCTCCGTTCCCCGTGGGAGGGAACCAGACGTTGTGTCGAATGAAGTGACACAAGGGGTCTTCCTTGGGAGCCTTGCGTACCTCTCAACTTGAGAAAAGGCCAATGTGAAATTGGCAGACAGAATGTGCATGCCCCGCCCCCGGACATACGGGCATAAAGGGAAGTGTCTTTTTCTTCGGAGCTCCCAAGGAAGACCCCTTGTGTCACAATGTCGAGTGAGTGACAGAAGGGGAACCCGGAGTGTGAAGAAGGTCTATTGCACAGTCGATCTGATCTGAGCGTGCTGGAGATTGCTTTCCAGATGCTTCCAAACACTGTGGTCACGATGAGGTGTGTAAGTGCATGTGTGTGCACAGAAAACATTTAGATAAACCCTCTTGCTCGATCTCTGTGTGTGTGCATTTTCTTCCCAAGTAAATTAAGAGTTAATAATCCTCTTTTAATTAAAGCACGCTTCATTAACGACCATTCTCTCACCCTCAGCATGAGTCCTAATGAAACTCTGGATGTTTTAGAATGTGTAAACAGCGAAGGGCAAAGAGCTGCCACCCCACAATTAACACATGAGCTCGTTTATTAACACAACAGACTAAACTTAGAGTCTCTCACTTTGTCACCTCAGTTAATGTCTTAATGTGCTTTAGTGTTTCTTACAGTTAAATAACAAATGCTGTGCACATATGAGGTAAATATCTTCATCACAGCATTTTTATACGTTTTATAAGTACATGAGCGCTGCATCAGACCCGATACCGATACTGGGACATCCCAAGTAATACCATGCTTTTTGAACACTGCTATGGTAATACATGTCTTGGAGATGTGTCTTGGTAATTATTTATATATGTACCAGGCAGGGGTGGCTGGGAAGAGAAATCGGCCCGGGATTTTGCATAGAAACTGGCCCAAAAGTTGTTGAGCGGGGTGTCGCTGTCCTTTTCTGCATATCGCAGCCCCCATCGGCATATCGGAGTGACGTTTTGTGGCCCGTTTCGTATAACACAGCGGCTCATTTCAGCTTATTGTGGCACATTCGGCCCGTTTCGCAGTCAGCACAGATTACCAATCCAACCCTGGTGCCAGGGTTTCACCGTGTATTTGGACATGTACCATTATTTAAACAAAAATGTTTGGACACATTCCATGGTAATACCATGTTTTTTAACACGTGCATTGGTTATACCATGTTATAAGGAACGGTCCACATTGGTTATACCATGTTATATGGAACGGTCCACATTGGTTATACCATGTTTTTTGACACGTGCATTGGTTATACCATGTTTTTTGGACATGTGCATTGGTTATACCATGTTTTTTGACACGTGCGTTGGTTATACCATGTTATAAGGAACGGTCCACATTGGTTATACCATGTTATACGGAACGGTCCACATTGGTTATACCATGTTTTTTCACACGTGCATTGGTTATACCATGTTTTTGGACATGTGCATTGGTTATACCATGTTTTTTGACACGTGCGTTGGTTATACCATGTTATAAGGAACGGTCCACATTGGTTATACCATGTTATACTGGAACGGTCCACATTGGTTATACCATGTTTTTTCACACGTGCATTGGTTATACCATGTTTTTTGACACATGCATTGGTTATACCATGTTTTTTGGACATGTGCATTGGTTATACCATGTTATACGGAATGGTCCACATTGGTTATACCATGTTTTTTGACACGTGCATTGGTTATACCATGTTTTTTGGACATGTGCATTGGTTATACCATGTTTTTTGACACGTGCATTGGTTATACCATGTTATACGGAACGGTCCACATTGGTTATACCATGTTTTTTGGACATGTGCATTGGTTATACCATGTTTTTTGACACGTGCATTGGTTACACCATGTTATACGGAATGGTCCACATTGGTAATACCATGTTTTTTGGACATGTGCATTGGTTATACCATGTTTTTTGGACATGTGCATTGGTTATACCATGTTTTTTGGCACGTGCATTGGTTATACCATGTTTTTTGGACATGTGCATTGGTTATACCATGTTTTTTGACACGTGCATTGGTTACACCATGTTATACGGAATGGTCCACATTGGTAATACCATGTTTTTTGGACGTGCATTGGTTATATCATGTTTTTTGGACACGTGCATTGGTTATACCATGTTATACAGAACGGTCCACATTGGTTATTCCATGTTTTTTGGACATGTGCATTGGTTATACCATGTTTTTTGACACGTGCATTGGTTACACCATGTTATACGGAACGGTCCACATTGGTTATACCATGTTTTTTGACACGTGCATTGGTTATACCATGTTATACGGAACGGTCCACATTGGTTATACCATGTTTTTTGACACGTGCATTGGTTATACCATGTTATACGGAACGGTCCACATTGGTTATACCATGTTTTTTGGACATGTGCATTGGTTATACCATGTTTTTTGACACGTGCATTGGTTATACCATGTTATACGGAACGGTCCACATTGGTTATACCATGTTTTTTGACACGTGCATTGGTTATACCATGTTTTTTGGACATGTGCATTGGTTATACCATGTTTTTTGACACGTGCGTTGGTTATACCATGTTATAAGGAACGGTCCACATTGGTTATACCATGTTATACGGAACGGTCCACATTGGTTATACCATGTTTTTTCACACGTGCATTGGTTATACCATGTTATAAGGAACGGTCCACATTGGTTATACCATGTTATACGGAACGGTCCACATTGGTTATACCATGTTTTTTCACACGTGCATTGGTTATACCATGTTTTTTGGACATGTGCATTGGTTATACCATGTTTTTTGACACGTGCATTGGTTATACCATGTTATACGGAATGGTCCACATTGGTTATACCATGTTTTTTGACACGTGCATTGGTTATACCATGTTTTTTGGACATGTGCATTGGTTATACCATGTTTTTTGACACGTGCATTGGTTATACCATGTTATACGGAACGGTCCACATTGGTTATACCATGTTTTTTGGACATGTGCATTGGTTATACCATGTTTTTTGACACGTGCATTGGTTACACCATGTTATACGGAATGGTCCACATTGGTAATACCATGTTTTTTGGACATGTGCATTGGTTATACCATGTTTTTTGGACATGTGCATTGGTTATACCATGTTTTTTGGCACGTGCATTGGTTATACCATGTTTTTTGGACATGTGCATTGGTTATACCATGTTTTTTGACACGTGCATTGGTTACACCATGTTATACGGAATGGTCCACATTGGTAATACCATGTTTTTGGACGTGCATTGGTTATATCATGTTTTTGGACACGTGCATTGGTTATACCATGTTATACTGGAACGGTCCACATTGGTTATTCCATGTTTTTGGACATGTGCATTGGTTATACCATGTTTTTTGACACGTGCATTGGTTACACCATGTTATACGGAATGGTCCACATTGGTAATACCATGTTTTTTGGACATGTGCATTGGTTATACCATGTTATACGGAACGGTCCACATTGGTTATACCATGTTTTTTGGACATGTGCATTGGTTATACCATGTTTTTTGACACGTGCATTGGTTACACCATGTTATACGGAATGGTCCACATTGGTAATACCATGTTTTTTGGACATGTGCATTGGTTATATCATGTTTTTTGGACATGTGCATTGGTTATACCATGTTTTTTGGACATGTGCATTGGTTATACCATGTTTTTTGGCACGTGCATTGGTTGTACCATGTTTTTTGGACATGTGCATTGGTTATATCATGTTTTTTGGACATGTGCATTGGTTATACCATGTTTTTTGGACATGTGCATTGGTTATACCATGTTTTTTGGCACGTGCATTGGTTATACCATGTTTTTTGGACATGTGCATTGGTTATATCATGTTTTTTGGACATGTGCATTGGTTATACCATGTTTTTTGGACAGGTGCATTGGTTATACCATGTTTTTTGACACGTGCATTGGTTACACCATGTTATACGGAACGGTCCACATTGGTAATACCATGTTTTTGGACATGTGCATTGGTTATACCATGTTTTTTGGACATGTGCATTGGTTATACCATGTTTTTTGACACGTGCATTGGTTACACCATGTTATACGGAATGGTCCACATTGGTAATACCATGTTTTTTGGACATGTGCATTGGTTATACCATGTTTTTTGGACATGTGCATTGGTTATACCATGTTTTTTGGCACGTGCATTGGTTACACCATGTTACACGGAACGGTCCACATTGGTTATACCATGTTTTTTGGACATGTGCATTGGTTGTACCATGTTTTTTGGACATGTGCATTGGTTATACCATGTTTTTTGGCACGTGCATTGGTTACACCATGTTATACGGAACGGTCCACATTGGTTATACCATGTTTTTTGGACATGTGCATTGGTTATACCATGTTTTTTGACACGTGCATTGGTTATACCATGTTTTTTGGACACGTGCATTGGTAATACCATGTTTTTTGGACACGTGCATTGGTTATACCATGTTTTTTGACACGTGCATTGTTTATACCATGTTTTTTGGACACGTACATTGGTAATACCATGTTTTTTGGACACGTGCATTGGTAATACCATGTTTTTTGACACGTGCATTGGTTATACCATGTTATACGGAATGGTCCACATTGGTAATACCATGTTTTTTGACACGTGCATTGGTTATACCATGTTTTTTGGACATGTGCATTGGTTATACCATGTTTTTTGGACACGTGCATTGGTAATACCATGTTTTTTGACACGTGCATTGGTTATACCATGTTTTTTGACACGTGCATTGTTTATACCATGTTTTTTGGACACGTACATTGGTAATACCATGTTTTTTGGACACGTGCATTGGTAATACCATGTTTTTTGACACGTGCATTGGTTATACCATGTTTTTTGGACACGTACATTGGTAATACCATGTTTTTTGGACACGTGCATTGGTAATACCATGTTTTTTGACACGTGCATTGGTTATACCATGTTTTTTGGACATGTGCATTGGTTATACCATGTTTTTTGGACACGTGCATTGGTTATACCATGTTTTTTGACACGTGCATTGGTTATACCATGTTTTTTGGACACGTGCATTGGTAATACCATGTTTTTTGGACACGTGCATTGGTTATACCATGTTTTTTGACACGTGCATTGTTTATACCATGTTTTTTGGACACGTACATTGGTAATACCATGTTTTTTGGACACGTGCATTGGTAATACCATGTTTTTTGACACGTGCATTGGTTATACCATGTTTTTTGGACATGTGCATTGGTTATACCATGTTTTTTGGACACGTGCATTGGTAATACCGTGTTTTTTGGGATGTTTACCACGGTTATACCATGGTTTTTGAAGACGTGGCTTGGTAATACCATGTTTTTTAGACAAGTTATTTTAGCTAAACATTCAGTACCATGGTAATATCATGTACCCTGGTACCACCACAGTGTGTAAGGGTAATAATCATGCCTACATGGACAAAGACATCCAAAATATCTGTTTTTAGCCATAAAATATAATTTCATAATAGCGTGTTGAAAGGGCTTGTCGTCTTTAGGAATTTCAATAGACATAAATTAATATCACAAGCTTTATTCTCTTGTCTTGGCTTCATGGAAAGAATGGAGAGTCTAATTGGTTACAAAACAAATATTCAGTAGACGCTCGTTCAAAAGATTTCACGCCAAGAATTACAGGAATAAAGACAGATTGTTGAAAATGAATATGACTTTGCTGCGGATGACAGAGGATAGAGTTGCTATATTTCTTTTGAACCCCCAGACTCCAGAATATTATTAATATTAGGAATGTCTGTGTATAGTCTAGCGAGGTTTGAATCTGTTTTTATTTGTTATTGATCTCACACCATCTGTCCATAAATTTCACATTCTCACAATGATTTCCAGGAACCGCGTGGCAGTTTAGTGACTTTGTGCAAAATTCTTTTCAATTCCGGTCTTTCCACAATAAATATTGTCTGGTACAAACACAAATCTCCACTGTGTCCAAGTTATTGTGTAGAGTTATCTGGGTTTAATTCGACTGAAGCTTTATTGACAGCATTAACATCATGAAAGTGTTTTAAAATGGAAGAAATGACACACATGTGCAATGTCTTGTCCTACAGACGCTGCACACAAACTTAAGTTGTGTTGAACCCGGAACATTCCTTTAATGTAACAGTTGCCAGAGTTATTGTTCCACTGTCAGGTTGTTATGAATGTTTACGGACGACCCTTGACCTTCATAACCTCAGTCTGCAGGAAAACAACACAGCTTGAAAAAAGCACTCTGCACTTTCAGCAGGAAAAGTCCTTAATGCTTCGGTAATACGGAAGGGAATAATTACAAACAAGGACTGGATGGAAGGCTAATTGTGAAATGATGATAATTACACGTGTTTGTTGGGAGTGAAGCTGAGGTGGAAGTGGGGATCTGGCCGGGATCTGCTCTGTAATTGGCCAACTTTAGAACATTTATTACAAACTAATTATAAAGCCAGAGGAGCTTGAAGAGGCAGCGACAGTATTTTCTTTCTCTCATTTTATAGCAAACCTTTCTCTCTGTCTTTGGCAATGTTCATTACCCTTTTTGATTTGTAGCATCTAATAAACATGCAATATATATATATATATATATATATAATCATAATTTTTTTTTAAGACCAAATATTGTTCCTAACAATCGATGTCCTCATATGTGGACAGCGGAACTTTTTTAAATTATGCCAAGTTATAGAAAATCAGATTTTTTTCATCAAATAGTTTATTGTGTGTCCAGGAGTGTTGATTATTCATGTTTTTGAGATGTTACAAACATTACATCATTATCATAATTAATTCTGATTGAAAGTAACGTCCAGTATTGTCCAATCACCGTCAACCATGTTCAAATAAAATGACACATTATAAATGCTGAATCTATGCACTGATGATCATCGTCTCATGTGTGTCAAACATGTTGAGTGATCCAAACATCAGTTTAGATTTTTCTTCGCACAATTACATTTTTTTTATATTCATATATTATTTATTACAATTTTTATTTTCTCCACTTTCTCCCCAATGTGGAACGCCCAATGCGCTTTAAGTCCTCGTGGTGGCGTAGTGACTCGCCTCAATCCAGGTGGCGGAGGACGAATTTTAGTTGCTTCCGCATCTGAGACCGTCAATCCACGAATCTTATAACGTGATTTGTTCAGCGCGTTACCGTGGAGACGTAGCGCATGTGGAGGCTTCGCGCTATTCTCTGCGGCATCCACGCATAACTCACCACACGCCCCACCACATTATAGTGACCACGAGGATGTGACTCTACCCTCCCTAGCAACCGGGCCAATTTGGTTCCTAAGGAGACCCGGCTGGAGTCACTCAGCACGCCCTGGATTCAAACTCACGACTCCAGGTGTGATAGTCAGCGTCAATACTCACTGAGATACCCAGACCCCTCACCATTAGATTATTGATATAATTAAAGAAGTTAAAGTTTGCGAGTTCATATCCAGGGTGTGCTGAGTGACTCCAGCCAGGTCTCCTAAGCAACCAAATTGGCCCGGTTGCTAGGGAGGGTGGAGTCACATGGGGTAACCAAATTGGCCCGGTTGCTAGGGAGGGTGGAGTCACATGGGGTAACCAAATTGGCCCGGTTGCTAGGGAGGGTGGAGTCACATGGGGTAACCAAATTGGCCCGGTTGCTAGGGAGGGTGGAGTCACATGGGGTAACCAAATTGGCCCGGTTGCTAGGGAGGGTGGAGTCACATGGGGTAACCAAATTGGCCCGGTTGCTAGGGAGGGTAGAGTCACATGTGGTAACCAAATTGGCCCGGTTGCTAGGGAGGGTAGAGTCACATGGGGTAACCTCCTCGTGGTCTCTATAATGTGGTTCTCACTCTCGGTGGGGCGTGTGGTGAGTTGTGCGTGGATGCCGCGGAGAATAGCGTGACGCCTCCACACGCGCTACGTCTCCACGGTAACGTGCTCAACGAGTCACGCGATAAGATGCACAGATTGACGGTCTCAACTGAGATTCGTCCTCCGCCACCCGGATTGAGGCGAGTCACTACGCCACCACGAGGACTTACAGCACATTGGGAATTGGCCGTTACAAATTGGGGAGTAAAAGGGGAGAAAATGATAATAAAAAATACAAAATAAATAAAATAAGTTGAACTTCCTCGTAAAGTTGCCGTCCAACTTATTTACTCACCAAAACCAATTTTCCGTTTGGCGCTGGGCGAGAGTTATGTTTGCTTGCTGCCTCATGTCAACACATCATCTGTGCATCAATCTGCAAATTTCAGTACACAAGTTCCTCAGTTTTATTTAGTCCTCATTTTATCATCAGCAATCCATATAGAAACAAGTTCACTCTTCTCATCCAGTTCCCTCGATTCCCCGAGGACCACTAGCTACCAGGAATTTGGAAGTCCACACCGACCCCCTTCCCATGAAAAGCAGAGGGATCCGTGACAGAACGTGTCAACAGCCTGCCTTTATATCATCAAGCGAGCATTACACACATCTGCACCTGTTCTTATTGCAGATGGACCATCTCATCTGGTTTTGCTTCTAACCTCTCTGCCAAAGACCCGCGAGATGATTCTGGTTTAGAGAGGAACACATGCAATAATCTGAAGAGTTCTGGAAGTGTCTGGAATTCTCCAGCAAACAGAGCAGAAAGTGAGACAGATAGAGAGAGAAATAGAAAATGTGGCTGCATCCCAATTTGCATGCTATTTTTTCCATACTACAGTGAACGAGAGGTATGAAGAGGTGTGGCTCGTCTATATGCACAGTTAGTGCAGAGCCCCATCTAAATATTCATCCATTGTAAACATAAATCCAGACTATAAACTGGCAATCATGTAATATGTTTGCCCGTAAATGTGTTCAATATTCTGGCATATGTGTATAAAATCAGGCCTGGTATAAGTTTTTATCCTCTTTCTATGTGGTAAAGTAGCTGAAATCTCTGTTAAACAGTGTTTGATGTAGATATACGAGGATGTGGTGCAGAGAGTCTGAACTCCACAGCGCCCCCTCAGTTTATCCAATGGATATCTGTGGTCAAATATGGTACTGCAACGAGCCCTCATTGAGACCCATTGGGGCAGAAATAAATCTGCCCATAAACGTAGTCCCATTGCAAAGGTAACGTATGTATTAGTGCACGCCAGCAGTGAGACAGATTACGAACATGGCGGTCGATGAACGTGTGTGTAACAGTGTCTCGTTTCTATTGTAAATTCAAAACAAATGAACCATCAAACGACTTGATCCTGAAGAGCCAGACATAAAACATAGTTGTATGTTTTGTATAATGACACATTGTATATCATAAAGCCTTTCTGTTGTAAATGTACTGTGATGTAAAACATCATCATCATTATAAAACATTCAGTTTTTTAGTACTATGGAAACGTGTAAATGGCATCTAGATTGTTCTGTTTGTCTCGTCTCCTTCATGGTGTTCTTCAACAACACTTAACATTACAAAGTAACATTCTGATTTAGACTTTGATCTGCAACAATCAACATTTTAAGCATTCTAATTTAGAATATTACAATCAACATTTTGTTCTAAGAGTGCCACCTTGTGGAGGAATAATGCAAGGACAACACATAATGTGTGTTTGTGTTTGAATAATGAGCTGAACGACAAGAATTATGAAGATGAAAAAAGGAGATGCGACCTACAGTATATCTTTAAGCGTTGATGCCTCGACTCAACTCGTGTGAAATGTGCTTTGCAATGATGAAAGGACATTATTGAAATTCAAAATTATTATTATTAGAGACTGTCAATCAGCGCATCTTATCACGTGACTTGTTGAGTGCGTTACCACGGAGACGTAGCGCTTGTGGAGGCTTCACGCTATTCTCCGCGGCATCCACGCACAACTCACCACACGCCCCACCGAGCGTGAGAACCACAATATAGTGACCACGAGGAGGTTACCCCATGTGACTCTACCCTCCCTAGCAACCAGGCCAATTTGGTTGCTAAGGAGACCTGGCTGGAGTCACTCAGCACGCCCTGAATTCAAACTCACGATATCATAGATCTGCTTTGTCCTTGTAATGCTTAAACACTATAAAGTCTCTTGGTAGATTTCGGTGATGCACGACTCAAAATTATTCACTGACTCACTTA
>NC_068302.1:41712291-41724791 GCF_025860055.1 Xyrauchen texanus
ACATTTCGAGCCTTCATAATTCCTTGGTGCAGATGATGTGCTCAGTGCACCCTCGTCTGAGCACCAGCTCAACAGAGAGATCCAGAACGAGAGCTTCATGACACTGATGTCCCAGGTCACCTTCCACCTGACCTGTTTAAACCACACGAGACGAGACTTGGAGCTGTAATGAGGAGGAGAGAGTTCTGTAGGTCGGGTCAGAGCGGGCGTTAACTTTTAAACCCCCACGCTTTTATTTTGACATTCTGAAGTCTCCGGGACGTCCTGTATGTGTGTGTTTGTGGGCTAGTTCACAGGAGTTTCATTCGCTTCTTATTCACATTCTTATTCAAATATCGCGCACTGCGTGAAGGCTAAAAATAGCCGCGAGTGTGTGTAAACAGAGCAGCGGCATTCACTGACACACTGGAGCTGCGCGTGCATTTTATATATTTACATATTAAACAGCCTGTAGAGCGGAGGAGAGCGGGGCCGGGCTGGAACAACGCACGCCCGGTCCCCAATCAGCCTGATGAGGGCGCGCGAGGGATAAAGGCGGCCATTGACGACGGTTCGAGAGAGAGAATTACATGCAGCTGCTCTGTGTGTTTATGCTTGTGTGTTTTCATACAGTTTATTATTAAAACTATTATTTATATTGCCAAGCCGGTTCTCGCCTCCTCCTTGCCCAATAACCGCTTTACATTGGTGCCGAAACCCGGGAGGGGGAGGTATGCCTGTCGCGGAGGTTCTCGACACTGCCGTCCACCCAGGGGAGCGCCGCTAGCATCCGACAGGGGTCGGAGTATCCCAACAGCCCGGACGCGGAGAACGGCCGCCGTCCGCGAGGCGAGTGGGGAATGGACTCCCTGACCGCCTGGAGCAGTAGGGCCGCTGCCAGGGGCGGAGGAGTGCCCTGCCGCCCCCCAGAAATGTGAAGGGATCGAGAGGACCGCCGTCCACGAGGGGAGGAGGGAAGCGACTCCCTGACTGCCTGGAGCGGTAGGACCGCTGCCAGGGGCGGAGGAGTGTCCCCACGAGTCGCCGGGAACATGGAGGGGTGTTCTATCCGCTGGGGGTCGTAGGTCTGACTCCGGTCCACCTAGGGAAGAGCGGCTGCTGTCCGCCTGAGAGGGTGGAGGAGTGATCGAGGACCATGCGACGGTGCATCAGTGAACCGGTGAGTTTTTTTTTCCTCTCTCTCTCTCTGTTGCTCCGTGTTGGCCTTTGACCTTCGCCTATTTTGTTTTTACCCTCCTGCCTCCTCTCAGGTCGAGAAAGGCTGGGATGACCCGGCGGCAGACGGGGCGCAAGGCACGCCCCCCCCACCCATGGATGTAGGTCATGCTGTGGGCTCCCCGGCCTGAGGCAACACCAGGAGGAGTGTAGAGCGGAGGAGGGTGGGGCCAGGCTGGAACAACGCACGCCCGGTCCCCAATCAGCCTGATGGGGGCGCACGAGGGATAATGGCGACATGCAGCTGCTCTGTGTGTTTATGTTTGAGTGTTTTTCATTCAGTTTATTATTAAAACTATTATTTATATTGCCAAGCCGGTTCTCGACTCCTCCTTGCGCATTAACCGCTTTAAACATCCTTTTGTGAATCACAGAGTTATCGCACGTCTTCAAGTGGCTTTGAATAAAACGCACACGAGTCATATGAACTACTTTAATGGTGTTTTTATGATTATTTTATGTCCTTTTTGGAACTTGATAGTAACGAACATGACTAACACACAGTATCGGATTTGGATCGGGCTCGTCGGACCGATACCCGACCCGTCTAAAAGCTTCAGTATCGGAGCCGATGATGATCCAGGTATCAGAACGGTGCATCCCTATAAAAAGGGTCAGTGCTCACGCAAATTCAAATCACTGCCCCCAGTGGCTGAAGGTGGAAGTGTTGTGGCACCAAAAGCCAATTGTGTTCAATTGTTCAACAGAATGCATATTTTACCTAAACATCAGTGGAGTAAAAGTGTCATTTTAGAGTGAAAATGCCACCTCTGAATGATGCCCACCTACAGCAAATCCTTCCAAGATTTAATCACGTGCAGAATATAAATTACAGATATTTAAAATTCACTTATCACTAGTTATCCGCAATGGAATTAGTGCTATTTTTCTATATCTGTAATTAGATTTTCACAAGTAAAAACTTTAAATCTTGCTATAAAAATTATTTTATTTTTTTTCACATCAATGCAATAGTGCAAATGTACGGAAGAGGATTAGGGCCAAGCAATACTAAAAAAAAATAAAGCCATCTCGAGAATAAAGTCATTATAATGCGAGATTAAACTCGTTAAATTTCGAGAAAAAAGTCCAAATACAATCTTGAGAATAAACTCATTAAATATCGAGAATAAAGTCGTTGTGTTTCGAGAAAAAACTCGTTAAGTTTAATCTCGCATTATAATGACTTTATTCTCGAGATGGTTTTATTTTTTTATTATTGCTTGGCCCTAATCCTCTTCCGTACAAATGTCAATTCCTGATATCAACAATAAAATTATAATGAGTAAAAATGCTAATTTTTGATATTGTAATTTGGTTTTCACTAGTGGAAATGTTAATTTCAGATAAATATAATGTTATTGAATGCTCAAAAAAAAAATATATATATATATATATATATATATATATATATATATATATATATATATATATATATATATATATTTTACTTATTTATTTAATATTATTGAGAAATTTAAATGCAAAAATCTTAAAAATAAGCCATTTTTTTCCCCCGGTATAACTAAGAAAGCCTTTTAAGATGTCTTTGTTGACACCATAATTATATGACTTGTGCACTATATTCCAAGTCTTCTGAAGTCATAAATGTAAGTATTAATTCCCTAAAAACATTCCCCTCCTCTTCAGTCAACAACCACTTAAATGTGGGTCTTGTGTGACTTCAGAAGACTTGGAATATAGCGCACAAGTCATACTGAACACTGTTATGATACTTTCATTAGGATGAACTGTCCCTTTAACATGACAGATCGAAATATGTGCTTCTTCAGACGGCAAAGGTTACAGAGAGACGGAATATTCCGTGGAAAGGGGCGCGAGAGGGCGAACGAGCGGCTGGAGACTCTAAACATAGCGGGCGCTGACAGGAAGCCAGGCGGACGCCCTGCAGCTGTTGCCTAAATCTCCTGTTGGGTCATTGGCAGGTCCTGTGGCTGGAGTCGCCCGCTCACAGCAGGCCAAGAGAAACACTCCAAACACACTCTTGCTGACCCGTGCCGAGTCGAAAGCTTCACACACACACACACACGTCATTAACGCGGGCATTACGCCCCAGCGGGAGGGCATCTTCACGCAGTCACTGGATGCAACGGCTGTGTCAGGTTTAAAGTGTCGTAGAGAACGCCACACGATCGGTGAGGGCAAATATAGCCCAGCACATCAACAGCTATGAATTATGGGCGCTTAGTTTACCCGCAGGTGTTTCTGGTTAGGATGGGCGTAAATCACGGCGCGGCCCGTCTAATCAGCGGCTGATTTATTTGGATTCTGACAGCAGGCGGGTGAGGGTTAATTCTTGTGTTCTCATAAATATCAGTCAGACATCCTGTGAGAGATGTGTCGTTCTCTAGCTGAAATTTGGGCATTTTTGTATCCCAGTTTAATTGTTAAGGGTAATCCTTCCATTTAAAGGGCCAGCCACATATTTAAAGGTGGCATGAAATCAAATGAGCCTCTTTTAACTCAAATTAATAAATATATACATTTATTATTATGATATGATTTGTCTTGTGGATACAGATGCACAATGGCCTGTCGTTCCCTTCTAGTCATAAATAAAAACAATAAATAATAGAACAATAATACCACCTAAACCACAAATATCACAATAAAAATAAAAGACACTATTTCATGTTGGCATTTAATGCATGTCTATACAGTTCTGTTGAAAGAAAGAATCATTAATAAAACACTGCTGAGGTATCGTCATCACGCTTCTGCTTGAGGGAAACAGAATAAAGAGTTGCACACAATCTACTCGTCATTTGCATTCAAATAAGGGGATACAAATAAAACCAATGTTTGGAAAATGCCATTTATCGGCTGGAGAATTCTTTTGATTTAGTGTTGGAGATTATGAGGAATATCTGTGAGGAAGTCACGGATGGCCAGTCTGGAATTGAATTGGTACCATCCTCAATCTCTCTCTCTCTCACTATCTCTCTCTCTCGCTCGCTCTCTCACTATCTCTCTCTATCTCTCTCTCTCGCTCGCTCTCTCACTATCTCTCTCTATCTCTCTCTCTCGCTCGCTCTTTCACTATCTCTCTCTCTCTCTCGCGCTCTCGCTTGCTCTCTCACTATCTCTCTCTCTCTCTCTCTCACAATCTCTCTCTCTCGCTCGCTCTCTCACAATCTCTCTCGCTCGCTCTCTCACTATCTCTCTCTATCTCTCTCTCTCGCTCGCTCTCTCACTATCTCTCTCTCTCGCTCGCTCTCTCACTATCTCTCTCTATCTCTCTCTCTCGCTTGCTCTCTCACTATCTCTCTCTCTCTCTCGCTCGCTCTCTCACTATCTCTCTCTCTCTCGCGCGCTTTCGCTCTCTCTCTCACTATCTCTCTCTCTCTCTCGCTCGCTCGCTCGCTCTCTCACTATCTCTCTCTCTCGCGCTCTCGCTCGCTCTCTCACTATCTCTCTCTCTCTCTCTCTCTCACAATCTCTCTCTCTCGCTCGCTGTCTCACAATCTCTCTCGCTCGCTCTCTCACTATCTCTCTCTATCTCTCTCTCTCGCTCGCGCTCACTATCTCTCTCTCTCGCTCGCTCTCTCACTATCTCTCTCTATCTCTCTCGCTCGCTCTCTCACTATCTCTCTCTCTCTCTCGCTCGCTCTCTCACTATCTCTCTCTATCTCTCTCTCTCTCGCTCTCTCACTATCTCTCTCTATCTCTCTCTATCTCTCTCTCTCGCTCGCTCTCTCACTATCTCTCTTTCTCTCTCGCTCGCTCTCTCACTATCTCTCTCTCTCTCTCTCACAATCTCTCTCTCTCGCTCGCTCTCTCACAATCTCTCTTTCTCTCTCTCTCGCTCGCTCTCTCACTATCTCTCTCTCTCACTATCTCTCTCTCTCGCTCGCTCTCTCACAATCTCTCTTTCTCTCTCTCTCTCTCACTATCTCTCTCTCACAATCTCTCTTTCTCTCTCTCTCGCTCGCTCTCTCACTATCTTTCTCTCTCTCTCTCTCGCTTGCTCTCTCACAATCTCTCTCTCTCACACTATCTCACTATCTCTCTCTCTCTCTCACTATCTCTCTCTCTCGCTCGCGCTCTCACAATCTCTCTTTCTCTCTCTCTCTCGCTCGCTCTCTCACTATCTCTCTCTCTCTCTCGCTCGCTCTCTCACAATCTCTCTTTCTCTCTCTCTCTCTCACTATCTCTCTCTCACAATCTCTCTTTCTCTCTCTCTCGCTCGCTCTCTCACTATCTCTCTCTCTCTCTCTCGCTTGCTCTCTCACAATCTCTCTCTCTCTCTCTCACTATCGCCCTATCTCTGTCTCTCACTATCTCTCTATCTCTCTCTCTCTCACTATCTCTCTGTCTCACTATCTCTCTCTCTCTCTCTCAATCTCTATCAATTCAATTCAATTGAACTTTATTGGCATGACAAATTGTATATTGTACATGTACACTATCTCTCTCTCTTTCTCTCTCACTCTCTCTCTCTCTCTCTCTCTATATATATATATATATATATATATATATCTCACTCTCTCTCTCACTATCTCTCTCTCTTTCTCACTATCTTCTCTCTCTATATATATATATATATCAATTCAATTCAATTCAATATATATATATATATATATATATATATATATATATATATATATATATATATCACTCTCTCTCTCACTCTCTCTCTCACTATCTCTCTCTCTTTCTCACTATCTCTCTCTCACTATCTCTCTCTCTCACTCTCTCTTTCTCACTATCTCTCTCACTATCTCTCTCTCTCTATATATATATCAATTCAAAATTACATATATATATATATATATATATATATATATATATATATATATATATATATATATATATATATGTATATCTCACTCTCTCTCTCACTATCTATCTCACTATCTCTCTCTCTTTCTCACTATCTCTCTCTCTCTCACTGTCTCTTTCTCACTATCTCTCTCTCTCTCTCGTCCGAACGCCACACGAGTGTTCAGAGATGATAAATGTGTATGATAGAATGGCCAGGAGCCATATGGCTCTCTCGTTCACATCTGAAATTCTATGACCAGATATTCACATATGCCAATGAAAAACTCATATTGATTGAAAAATAATCTGCCTCCTCCGTGCCCATCCTTATCCTGTTACAGAAAAATAAATTTCCTAAAATAAGTTTTCTCTTAACTAATGTTGTTAATTATACATGGGACCATCTAGCATGCTGCATTACGAAAATATACATTTAAAAAATTTTATTTGATCTATTTTATTCCATAGAATAAAAGTATTTACATTAACTTGTAGAACAAGTGCTAAAATGGTACTGTCTCTTTAAGAATGGCGTCCGTTCAGCGAGCGTCTCACAGAAGTGTTTCGGCTGAGTGCAAACTAACGAGAGTGGAGTCTAACGGCTTCTTTACCACATCTGTGTGATAAATAATCATCACTTCTGCATTTATATAACAAAATAAGGCCTCAAACCATTCGCGTTGAAATTAGCGCCCCCTAGAGGTCATGCAGAGAAATATTTATATGAAATAATAGTCCTTCATATAGCACATAAATGGACAAGTCATATATCAAATGAAAGCTCTCATTCTCAGGAATGTGGCTGTATAGTTTATTTTGTTGCCCTAATACCACAGTTGTGAAGATTTTCAAAAGAATTACAAAGTGAAATATGATATCTGTAAGTCATCAATTACAAACGTCTCATTTATGCTCCAATAACTGCTGCTGTAAACGTTAAATAGTCAAAAACTTTATATCTGCTATTACCTCAGGGAGTTTTCTAATAATAAAATATAAAAAATAGCCATTGTTGTCTTGTCTGTGAGCTTACTTGGCTGAATAATACAATGTTATATCTTATATGTCCAGAAGGAAAATCATGCAAAACAAATCATCAGAAAACATGTTTTCGACTATTGATGATCAAATGTTATAAAAAATCACAAAGGGGAGGATCTCATCTTTCTAATGACACCTAGATTGAGCTTGTAGTCCACTCAGAGGCTGAGATATTCAATGAAATAATGAGGGTGTTGCTTGAACTGAACATTAGACTGAATGTCTATGGACGAGCTCATCTGTGAGGGGTAAAATGTGTTAGAGCGCCCCCTACAGTTCACATCTGTGAGGGGTATAATGTGTTAGAGCGCCCCCTACAGTTCACATCTGTGAGGGATATAATGTGTTAGAGCGCCCCCTACAGTTCACATCTGTGAGGGATATAATGTGTTAGAGCCCCCTACAGTTCACATCTGTGAGGGGTATAATGTGTTAGAGCCCCCTACAGTTCACATCTGTGAGGGGTATAATGTGTTAGAGCCCCCTACAGTTCACATCTGTGAGGGGTATAATGTGTTAGAGCACCCCTACAGTTCACATCTGTGAGGGGTATAATGTGTTAGAGCTCCCCTACAGTTCACATCTGTGAGGGGTATAATGTGTTAGAGCCCCCTACAGTTCACATCTGTGAGGGGTATAATGTGTTAGAGCCCCTATAGTTCACATCTGTGAGGGGTATAATGTGTTAGAGCCCCCTACAGTTCACATCTGTGAGGGGTATAATGTGTTAGAGCCCCCTACAGTTCACATCTGTGAGGGGTATAATGTGTTAGAGCCCCTACAGTTCACATCTGTGAGGGGTATAATGTGTTAGAGCTCCCTACAGTTCACATCTGTGAGGGGTATAATGTGTTAGAGTGCCCCCTACAGTTCACATCTGTGAGGGGTAAAATGTGTTAAGCGCCCCTACAGTTCACATCTGTGAGGGGTAAAATGTGTTAGAGCCCCTACAGTTCACATCTGTGAGGGGTATAATGTGTTAGAGTGCCCCTACAGTTCACATCTGTGAGGGGTATAATGTGTTAGAGTGCCCCCTACAGTTCACATCTGTGAGAGGTAAAATGTGTTAGAGCCCCCTACAGTTCACATCTGTGAGGGGTATAATGTGTTAGAGCGCCCCTACAGTTCACATCTGTGAGGGGTAAAATGTGTTAGAGCCCCCTACAGTTCACATCTGTGAGGGGTATAATGTGTTAGAGTGCCCCCTACAGTTCACATCTGTGAGGGGTATAATGTGTTAGAGCTCCCTACAGTTCACATCTGTGAGGGGTAAATGTGTTAGAGCCCCGTACAGTTCACATCTGTGAGGGGTATAATGTGTTAGAGCACCCCTACAGTTCACATCTGTGAGGGGTATAATGTGTTAGAGCCCCCTACAGTTCACATCTGTGAGGGGTATAATGTGTTAGAGCTCCCTACAGTTCACATCTGTGAGGGGTATAATGTGTTAGAGCGCCCCTACAGTTCACATCTGTGAGGGGTATAATGTGTTAGAGCCCCCTACAGTTCACATCTGTGAGGGGTAAATGTGTTAGAGCCCGTACAGTTCACATCTGTGAGGGGTATAATGTGTTAGAGCACCCCTACAGTTCACATCTGTGAGGGGTATAATGTGTTAGAGCACCCCTACAGTTCACATCTGTGAGGGGTATAATGTGTTAGAGCCCCCTACAGTTCACATCTGTGAGGGGTATAATGTGTTAGAGCCCCTACAGTTCACATCTGTGAGGGGTATAATGTGTTAGAGCTCCCTACAGTTCACATCTGTGAGGGGTAAAATGTGTTAGAGCCCCCTACAGTTCACATCTGTGAGGGGTATAATGTGTTAGAGCCCCTACAGTTCACATCTGTGAGGGGTATAATGTGTTAGAGCCCCCTACAGTTCACATCTGTGAGGGGTATAATGTGTTAGAGCCCTCTACAGTTCACATCTGTGAGGGGTATAATGTGTTAGAGCTCCCCTACAGTTCACATCTGTGAGGGGTATAATGTGTTAGAGCCCCCTATAGTTCACATCTGTGAGGGGTATAATGTGTTAGAGCCCCCTACAGTTCACATCTGTGAGGGGTATAATGTGTTAGAGCCCCCTACAGTTCACATCTGTGAGGGGTATAATGTGTTAGAGCCCCCTACAGTTCACATCTGTGAGGGGTATAATGTGTTAGAGCTCCCTACAGTTCACATCTGTGAGGGGTATAATGTGTTAGAGTGCCCCCTACAGTTCACATCTGTGAGGGGTAAAATGTGTTAGAGCGCCCCCTACAGTTCACATCTGTGAGGGGTAAAATGTGTTAGAGCGCCCCTACAGTTCACATCTGTGAGGGGTATAATGTGTTAGAGTGCCCCCTACAGTTCACATCTGTGAGGGGTATAATGTGTTAGAGTGCCCCCTACAGTTCACATCTGTGAGAGGTAAAATGTGTTAGAGCGCCCCCTACAGTTCACATCTGTGAGGGGTATAATGTGTTAGAGCGCCCCTACAGTTCACATCTGTGAGGGGTAAAATGTGTTAGAGCGCCCCCTACAGTTCACATCTGTGAGGGGTATAATGTGTTAGAGTGCCCCCTACAGTTCACATCTGTGAGGGGTATAATGTGTTAGAGCGCCCCCTACAGTTCACATCTGTGAGGGGTAAATGTGTTAGAGCGCCCCGTACAGTTCACATCTGTGAGGGGTATAATGTGTTAGAGCACCCCTACAGTTCACATCTGTGAGGGGTATAATGTGTTAGAGCACCCCCTACAGTTCACATCTGTGAGGGGTATAATGTGTTAGAGCCCCCTACAGTTCACATCTGTGAGGGGTATAATGTGTTAGAGCCCCCTACAGTTCACATCTGTGAGGGGTATAATGTGTTAGAGCGCCCCTACAGTTCACATCTGTGAGGGGTAAATGTGTTAGAGCGCCCGTACAGTTCACATCTGTGAGGGGTATAATGTGTTAGAGCACCCCTACAGTTCACATCTGTGAGGGGTATAATGTGTTAGAGCCCCCTACAGTTCACATCTGTGAGGGGTATAATGTGTTAGAGCGCCCCTACAGTTCACATCTGTGAGGGGTATAATGTGTTAGAGCCCCCTACAGTTCACATCTGTGAGGGGTATAATGTGTTAGAGCCCCCTACAGTTCACATCTGTGAGGGGTAAAATGTGTTAGAGCGCCCCTACAGTTCACATCTGTGAGGGGTATAATGTGTTAGAGCGCCCCTACAGTTCACATCTGTGAGGGGTATAATGTGTTAGAGCCCCCTACAGTTCACATCTGTGAGGGGTATAATGTGTTAGAGCTCCCCTACAGTTCACATCTGTGAGGGGTATAATGTGTTAGAGTGCCCCCTACAGTTCACATCTGTGAGGGGTATAATGTGTTAGAGCGCCCCCTACAGTTCACATCTGTGAGGGGTAAATGTGTTAGAGCGCCCCGTACAGTTCACATCTGTGAGGGGTATAATGTGTTAGAGCACCCCTACAGTTCACATCTGTGAGGGGTATAATGTGTTAGAGCGCCCCCTACAGTTCACATCTGTGAGGGGTATAATGTGTTAGAGCGCCCCCTACAGTTCACATCTGTGAGGGGTATAATGTGTTAGAGCGCCCTACAGTTCACATCTGTGAGGGGTATAATGTGTTAGAGCCCCCTACAGTTCACATCTGTGAGGGGTAAAATGTGTTAGAGCTCCCTACAGTTCACATCTGTGAGGGGTATAATGTGTTAGAGCCCCCTACAGTTCACATCTGTGAGGGGTATAATGTGTTAGAGCTCCCCTACAGTTCACATCTGTGAGGGGTATAATGTGTTAGAGCTCCCCTACAGTTCACATCTGTGAGGGGTATAATGTGTTAGAGCGCCCCCTACAGTTCACATCTGTGAGGGGTATAATGTGTTAGAGCGCCCCCTACAGTTCACATCTGTGTATTGTGACAGAGAAATTATTATTTTTTTCTTGTGCTTGCTGCCATCTAGTGGGATAAAATGAAACGTTTCAAAATGAGGTAGAGTCACTGATCTACATATATAACTGGATAGCTCATGACGTCACAACAGTGAAGCTACTGCGCCGCCATCTTGGTATTCCCTAACATTCTGTACTCCTATGTGTCTCAGTGGGAAATCGTCTGTTTTGGTGAGTAATTTGTACCCATCCAGTCACATTAAAACACATTTCTTATGTCTGCATACACTGTATCACAATGCAATCTTCCTAAATATGTAATTCATTATTTATTTTGACTTTAATTTCCCCCCCCCCTGCTTATTTTAAATGTGAGCGTGTTATGTTACTCTTTATTGAAGCAGCATTACGTTCAGCGGCGCACGTGCGCACGTGTTTCAATAGAAACAAGTTTAAGAAACTGAGGTAAGATATCAGTAGACATTTTCAAACATATTTTTTGCAGGCTTTAAAGTTTTTATTCTGAATACATAATTATGTTTTGTAGCTTTTGTTTACGTTGAACGTGCATTGTGGTTATTTTCTTAGGATAAATGAATATTAGCTATGCAGCTAACGTTAACTTAGTGTGTTATACTGTTATGCATTGTGGTTATTTTCCTAAGTCAGCTTTTTTGGTCAAGTTGAATATCTCCGTATTACATTTACATTTATGCATTTGGCAGACGCTTTTATCCAAAGTGACTTACAGTGCACTTATTACAGGGACAATCCCCCCGGAGCAACCTGGAGTTAAGTGTCTTACTCAAGGACACAATGGTGGTGACTGTGGGGATCGAACCAGCAACCTTCTGAGTACCAATGTATTATACAGAGCACTTATTACAGGGACAATCCCCCCGGAGCAACCTGGAGTTAAGTGTCTTACTCAAGGACACAATGGTGGTGACTGTGGGGATCGAACCAGCAACCTTCTGAGTACCAATGTATTATACAGTGCACTTATTACAGGGACAATCCCCCCGGAGCAACCTGGAGTTAAGTGTCTTACTCAAGGACACAATGGTGGTGGCTGTTGGGTTAGAACCAGCGACCTTCTGATTAACAGCCCTGTGCTTTAGCCACTACGCCACCACCACTCCATATCTAATTGCAGATCAACACCGGTTACATATGATAAATATAATGTGGGCTTTCATTAATTCTCTGTGTGTGATTTGTACTTTTTGCAGTGCAGGCCTGAATACGGTCCAGCTCACGGGCATCATTTATAAAGTGATCAATTGGAATAGACGAGGAGCAGGGCAGGACTGGTAATCTGGACTACCGGACATTTTTCCGGTGGACCGACAAACTTTGGGGCCGATCAGGGTGGACTGGCCATCGGGGAACCGAGCGGGCCGCAGTGTCGGCCGCGATAATCTAAAACGAGCCGCCACGTTAGCGAACACTACCCCCCCCCCAACAACTTTTTGGCAGTTATGTCAAATCCCGGGCCGATTTCTCTTTCCAGTCCAGCCCTGAAAAGGAGCACATGGATATTGTTGAAGTTAAACAAGGTAAATTT
>NC_068302.1:41727291-41739791 GCF_025860055.1 Xyrauchen texanus
AGGGGGGAAATGAATGTAAAGACAGGGAGAGAGAAAGAGATTTGTTATTCTAAAAAAAAGGTTTTAAACTGATCCTGTGACCCAGACAGTGAATTACACCCGTCTTAACTTTATACGCCCAACACCTCACATCAAAACTAATCCCGAACATATTTCAGACACTTTCACAGCACATATGGACTTATAAATCCTAAATGCCTCTGTGAATCCACTCATCTGATAAGATCCCACACCTTTCCGTTTTTACTGTTTTCTGAGGAACCGTTCCAGCGGATGTCAACAGCTCATTACTCAATCCTTATAAAGGCTCAGATGAGTGATTTTCCAGTGTTATTTTTGTTCTTTATCACTAATGCACACAATAACAGAATCAAAATGCGGTTGTGGTGGATTCTATTATTCTTCATTGTTGTTTTATCATCACAGTCATTAGTGTGCGGCTTTATTTAATCTCGACCGTAATGCTCTAAAATCAGCCGCGGGTCGTCCGTGCCAAGAATGTGACGACAAACAGATGATGTTTGAAGATCAACAACTGAACAAACATCACAACATCAGACGCTCCAAACACTGTTTATATTCATTAAATGAACCAGATTCTTCTTTTACATCTCTCTTTGTTCTCTACATCATTTTATCCTTTTTCTTTGTGATAATAATTGAAAGCTAATAAGTAGAGCTGTCCGAATGAATTCTTTAACGCTTGCGATTCATATAATAAGTTTAACGCGATACTTTGTCTTAATCGCCATTAACGCATTTACTGTTAATACAGCATAAACGCATGGAAGTGGAACCTTTTTAACGTGTCCGTCCCGAGTCATTACACTCACGCCACAGCACCAGAGACCTTCTACAAAGTGGAGTCTACAAGATTAGCATAAAACAGCATAACGCGCCGGTCACAAAGACGTTCTACGGGCGATCGTAACACGCTAGTTGACCGTTACGCTCGCTCATATGATAGAGCCGGTGGTTGTTGTCTCGGTCAATAAAAGAATCTCAGACACGCATACAATTATGGAGAAAGGAGCTCTTAGCACCATTAGATGTACAAAACAAGCCCAGATGGCCACAGAAGCACGTCACGTCTTCATATTATTTAGTAATATTTAACATAATGTACTAACATATTTTAAAAATCAAAAGCTGTATATTTTAACATAAGTTAATGTACTATGAACTATCAATGAACAATTGTTGGGGAGTTCTGGGTATCTTAGTTAGTATTGACACTGACTATCACACCTGGAGTCGTGACTTTGAATCCAGGGCGTGCTGAGTAACTCCAGCCAGGTCTCCTTAGCAACCAAATTGGCCCGGTTGCTAGGGTGGTTCTGGGTATCTTAGTTAGTATTGACACTGACTATCACACCTGGAGTCGTGAGTTTGAATCCAGGGCGTGCTGAGTAACTCCAGCCAGGTCTCCTTAGCAACCAAATTGGCCCGGTTGCTAGGGTGGTTCTGGGTATCTTAGTTAGTATTGACACTGACTATCACACCTGGAGTCGTGAGTTTGAATCCAGGGCGTGCTGAGTAACTCCAGCCAGGTCTCCTTAGCAACCAAATTGGCCCGGTTGCTAGGGTGGTTCTGGGTATCTCAGCGAGTGTTGGTGCTGGCTATCACACCTGGAGTCGTGAGTTTGAATCCAGGGCATGCTGAGTGACTCCAGCCAGGTCTCCTTAGCAACAAAATTGGCCCGGTTGCTAGGGAGGATCTGTGTATCTCAGCGAGTATTGACGCTGACTATCACCCCTGGAGTCGTTAGTTTGAATCCAGGGCGTGCTGAGTGACTCCAGTCAGGTCTCCTTAGCAACCAAATTGGCCCAGTTGCTAGGGATGATCTGGGTATCTCAGCGAGTATTGACGCTGACTATCACACCTGGAGTCGTGAGTTTGAATCCAGGGCGTGCTGAGTGACTCCAGCCAGGTCTCCTTAGCAACCAAATTGGCCCGGTTGCTAGGGAGGGTCTGGGTATCTCAGCGAGTATTGACGCTGACTATCACACCTGGAGTCGCGAGTTTGAATCCAGGGCGTGCTGAGTGACTCCAGCCAGGTCTCCTTAGCAACCAAATTGGCCCGGTTGCTAGGGTGGTTCTGGGTATCTCAGCGAGTATTGACGCTGACTATCACACCTGGAGTCGTGAGTTTGAATCCAGGGCATGCTGAGTGACTCCTGCCAGGTGTCCTTAGCAACCAAATTGGCCCGGTTGCTAGGGAGGGTAGAGTCACATGGGGTAACCTCCTCGTGGTTGCTATAATGTGGTTCTCACTCTCGGTGGGGCGCGTGGTGAGTTGTGCGTGGATGCCGAGGAGAATAGCGTGAAGCCTTCGTCACCACGGTAACACACTCAACAAGTCACGTGATAAAATGCGCAGATTGACCGTCCCAGACGCAACTGAGATTCGTCCTCCGCCACCCGGATTGAGGCGAGTCACTACGTCACCACGAGGACTTGGAGCGCTTTGGGAATTGGGCATTCCAGAAAGTTGCAGAATTACATTTTAATAACAATTAGATCTCATGTATTCAGATGTCTGCTGTGCAATTATTACCATTCATTTGATGATTGACCCACCCCTAAATGGCATGTAAACACTAAATGAACTGGTGGTTGGTCACTTTGCATGTCAGTCATTTGGTCTCTTCCTGTCTATGTGGGAGGAGCTTGACCAGAATAAACTGTAACATGGATGAGACTTTATGCTGATAGTCAAAAGGCTGACTACACAAGAATCGCTGCTTTTAGAACATCTAAACCTTGATCAGAGAGAAGAGTGTGACAGAAGATTTCATTAGAGTAGCTGAGTCACACAGACAGTATCTAATAGCACACTGAGAGAGAGAGAGAGAGACTGAGAGAGAGAGAGAGAGACTGAGAGAGAGAGAGAGAGAGAGAGAGAGAGAGAAGATCATATAGCAGCAGGATCACTGCTGGGTCTCAAGTGCTTTGATAGAGTGCACAACAGTAGGACACTTTCTATCTCGCTCTACAGTCTACAAAAGCAGCTGCCTTCACCAGCTAACCCATTAATGTTTTCTATACGTTTTCCAAATGTTACATTTTGGCCAAACATATTTAAAGCTATTTTTCTTGCATTCTTTCATACTTTATATACGCTAATTATGCTTCTTATCTGAGATGCGCGTTTGTGCGCGTGAGCTCAGTGTGGCGCGATTTGCGCGGGCCATCACAGAACCGCTCGTCCCGTGATGGCGGAAAGGTGCTTCTGGTTGTTCCTTGCAGGAAATTAAGCCTAACAGCCTCCATATGGTTGGATTAGGGTGGGGGCGGGGTTAGGGCATCTGCTGCCTCCGAGGAACAAACGGAGGCCCCTTTGTACAATGGTACTGGATTATTTTGACATGCGCCAAAATAAAAGTTTTCAAATTCACATCATCACTCTTACTAAAACTGATCACAATTTTACAGCAGTTACAATAACTGTAATTACAGTACAGTAATTTTGTAGGGCTGCAACTAACGATTGTTTTGATAATCGACTAATCTAACGATTATTAGTGCGATTATTCGACTATTCGGCGATTATTAGGATGATTATTTGACTATTCAGCGATTATTAGGACGCTTATTTGACAATTCGCCGATTATTGCAATGATTAATCATTGATCAATGTAAACATGAAATTCAATCAAGCAAGTATGTAAAATATTTATTAAATGCAATTATTAAATAATGCTTCGGAGCATGTGGATGACCGTATATATGTCAGTCACCACCAAAGAACATTTTTGACCCAGGAAAAAACACAATTTAAAAAGTACTGAAAAAAAATCAGGTAAACTCTACGATTTTGCCGGCAGTTTTGCCGGCGTCATATCGTGAAAAAAGTTAAAAATTTTAAAATCTCCGTATTCATAAGTCAGGCATATGAGGATTCATTTGAAAGCTTAGAATCTGAACTTTTCAGAGATATCCATCACTTCTGCATTTATGTTACTTAAAATAACAAAATAAGCCCTAAAAACATTCGCTTTGAAAATTAGTGCCCCCTAGAGGTCATGGGGTAGACATATTTATATATAAATAAAAGTCCTTCTCATAGCACATAATTGGACATGTCATATATCAAATGAAAGCTCCCATTCTCAGGAATGTGACTGTATAGTTTATATTTATGAACTGTGTTGATTTTGTGAC
Source organism: Xyrauchen texanus (assembly GCF_025860055.1). Lineage (NCBI taxonomy): Eukaryota > Metazoa > Chordata > Actinopteri > Cypriniformes > Catostomidae > Xyrauchen > Xyrauchen texanus. The sequence continues at coordinate 41,731,458 of NC_068302.1, forward strand.
GGTTATTAATACTGTGAAAATCTACTGTGAAAACACCGTTGCACTCCTACTCTACAAGACAAATGATCTGAGGTATCATTCTTGTCTCTAGCATAAGCGTTGCCAGACTTTACAGTTATGTTTAATACCTAATGTTAGAGTTTTGATCAAATCATTAACAGTAATATCAAACAATAATAATGACTTAAACACCACTCTCAGTGGAAGGGGTTAATGAAGCAAGTGACATCACTCACAGACACTTCTATCTGATATGCACCTTTTAATATAAAGATAGTAGAGGAAACCAGAGGAAGCTTACATAGACATCTATATTCTCATTTGGCCATTTGGAGAAGGTTTCCACACAAGAAGCTCTCTGAACATTTACGTGGTTACAGTAGAGACGAGAGACATCCTGACAGGTAGTTCAGTGTTGCAGTAATCACATCTCGACCCGAGCGTGCTATCTGACATTCAGCACTACAGAAAACATCTCAATATCTGACATCTGTATCTGCAAGAACAAGAACAACACAATTCTAACAGCACAAACACCAACAGCAGCCGTTCTGTCAGAGAAAATGGCTTTTATGTATTTATATTAATGCATAAGTGGTGGTGGCGTAGTGGGCTAAAGCACATTACTGGTAACCAGAAGGTTGCTGGTTTGATCCCCACAGCCGCCACCATTGTGTCCTTGAGTAAGACACTTAACTCCAGGTTGCTCCGGGGGGATTGTCCCTGTAATAAGTGCTCTGTAAGTCACTTTGGATACAAGCGTCTGCCAAATAAATAAATGTAAACGTTAATGTAACTGCATTAAGTGGCATTAAGATGGCATTAAGATTTCGAAGTGTGCATATGTGCATATGCTCAAGTGTATCAGTGGAACAAAAAAGTCTGGGAAACCCCACTATTGTAGCACAATGCATCTGTCGATTGCAAAGTGCAAGCTGCTTTCGTGTCTTCAGCAGCTTCCTCTCATTAAACGGCTTTCTGGTGTACGTGTAAATAAGCTATTATGATGTAATATTTGCGGAAGTTATGACCCCACCCCAAGAGTCATTAGCGACAGCTCAGCCAACGTGGTTTGAACGATGGATGTGCAGCATGTACTGCTTACTACAGTTTCGGGAAACAATTGTGATTAGGTAGTTAATGTCTACAATGATGTATCATACTAGGGTAGTTAAAAAGGGAGTCATGTCTTTGTACGGGAAACGCACTCTTGGTTGGTTGGAGAAACTATACCTCAACCCTAAGCCTACACAATCGTGTATTACTTTCCTCTTAAATACTGTAAGTTTAGCTTCTTTTCCACTATCAGGCAAGTGCGAGTCAGGGCTATCAAGTATCAACTGGCAAGCTGGGGTCAATAGCCTTGGAGCCCTCCAGCCGCTAGGCCAAAATCGATCTGCATTCCCACCGTAGGGCCAAAAACCTGCCCTTAATATGCCGCTGCGGTGCCAACTTCACACACCCTGCCCATTACACAAGCAGGAGGGAAGCTCAAGCTGAGGCTTCATGATATCTAGTTATACACAACCTGGGAAGTTCTGCAAAAATCCGCCTTTAACATTGACCCCGCTTGGCCTTGTTTGGCCCATGAGTAATCAGTGCGCCAAAGGCCATTGGCTGTTGGCCCCGAGAAAGCCCACAGGAGGCACAAAGAAGCCCCGGAAGTGACAGTGGGAACACAACTGGGACTAGCACTAGCAATAGCACGTCCTCATTTGGCCCAATGTGGAAACACGGTTATTGAGCCTTCGCCAAATATCCTACGTATTGGAAATCAACGAGCGGGACATGTTGCAAACCTGTTACAGTGGGTACGGAAAGTATTCAGACCCCCTTAAATTTTTCACTCTTTGTTATATTGCAGCCATTTGCTAAAATCATTTAAGTTCATTTTTTTCCTCATTATTGTACACACAGCACCCCATATTGACAGAAAAACACAGAATTGTTGACATTTTTGCACATTTATTAAAAAAGAAAAACTGAAATATCACATGGTCCTAAGTATTCAGACCCTTTGCTGTGACACTCATATATTTAACTCAGGTGCTGTCCATTTCTTCTGATCATCCTTGAGATGGTTCTACACCTTCAATTGAGTCCAGCTGTGTTTGATTATACTGATTGGACTTGATTAGGAAAGCCACACACCTGTCTATATAAGACCTTACAGCTCACAGTGCATGTCAGAGCAAATGAGAATCATGAGGTCAAAGGAACTGCCTGAAGAGCTCAGAGACAGAATTGTGGCAAGGCACAGATCTGGCCAAGGTTACAAAAACATTTCTGCTGCCCTTAAGGTTCATAAGAGCACAGTGGCCTCCATAATCCTTAAATGGAAGATGTTTGGGACGACCAGAACCCTTCCTAGAGCTGGCCATCCGGCGAGCTATCGGGGGGGAGAAGGGCCTTGGTGACAGAGGTAAAGAAGAACCCAAAGATCACTGTGGCTGAGCTCCAGAGATGCAGTCGGGAGATGGGAGAAAGTTGTAGTAAGTCAACCATCACTGCAGCCATCCACCAGTCGGGGCTTTATGGCAGAGTGGCCCGACGGAAGCCTCTCCTCACTGCAAGACACATGAAAGCCTGCATGGAGTTTGCTAAAAAACACCTGAAGGACTCCAAGATGGTGATAAATAAGATTCTCTGGTCTGATGAGACCAAGACTTTTTGGCCTTAATTCTAAGCGGTATGTGTGGAGAAAACCAGGCACTGCTCATCACCTGTCCAATACAGTCTCAACAGTGAAGCATGGTGGTGGCAGCATCATGCTGTGGGGGTGTTTTTCAGCTGCAGGGACAGGACGACTGGTTGCAATCGAGGGAAAGATGAATGCGGCCAAGTACAGGGATATCCTGGATGAAAACCTTCTCCAGAGTGCTCTGGACCTCAGACTGGGCCGAAGGTTCACCTTCCAACAAGACAATGACCCTAAGCACACCACTAAAATAACAAAGGAGTGGCTTCACAACAACTCCGTGACTGTTCTTGAATGGCCCAGCCAGAGCCCTGACTTAAACCCAATTGAGCGTCTCTGGAGAGACCTGAAAATGGCTGTCCACCAACGTTTACCATCCAACCTGACAGAACTGGAGAGGATCTGCAAGGAGGAATGGCAGAGGATACCCAAATCCAGATGTGAAAAACTTGTTGCATCTTTCCCAAAAAGACTCATGGCTGTATTAGATCAAAAGGGTGCTTCTACTAAATACTGAACAAAGGGTCTGAATACTTAGGACCATGTGATATTTCAGTTTTTCTTTTTTAATAAATGTGCAAAAATGTCAACAATTCTGTGTTTTTCTGTCAATATGGGGTGCTGTGTGTACAATAATGAGGAAAAAAATGAACTTAAATGATTTTAGCAAATGGCTGCAATATAACAAAGAGTGAAAAATTTAAGGGGGTCTGAATACTTTCCGTACCCACTGTATGAAGAGGTGTTTGTTATGTACTAAGGGAGGAGTTTAGTTGGTTCATTTTCCGAAAAGGCTGGACGGGGAAGAGAAATCGGCCCGGGATTTTACATAACAACTGGCCCAAAAGTGCGTCGGCCCACCAGGAAAATGCCCGGTATGCCAGATTACCAGTCCAGCCCTGTTTTCTGAACAGCATCGCAAACGACTGCATTAACTGAACTATCCTATCTCAAATATTAGTTTCAATGTTTTGATGCGTTTAACTCAATGTGAAGCTGTGTTTGTACCGATGCCAATCACGTTACTAACTATTAAACTAATAAAATGCAATGAAGTATCTTTCATTTGTAAACAAAATATGAAAAGTAGCCATTGCCGCATGATTATGTCATATATCAACCATTTTCACCTTTAATTTCCAGCCAAAAATAAGCAATGCAGTTACTGAGATTTAAAATGACTCATACGAGATATGAGATTTTGGTCATACCGCCGACCCTAATTTGTATGAATGCAATCTGGTCTAATTTGTGGACGTGAACCGCTTTTGATGACATATGATTAGCCCGTTAAAGTGTAATTTATTTCTAATTGCTGCATGTCACAGCAGAAATGTGCCTTTTTGGCGAGCAGCTCACATTCTTTGCGTCATTTGCAATGCATCTGTGGACGCAAGAGCCATTCTGTGTCTATTAAAGGGTTAGTTCACCCAAAGATGACAATCCTGTCATTGTTTACTCACCCTCATGTTGTTCCAAACCCTTATGAGACCTGTGGGAGGAGGGGTGGAATCCAACTCGGGTTCAGACGGAACAATCGAATCAGGTGTGAAAACAGCCTGAGGAAGTCAACGGTGCTGCTTTCTTTGTGAAAAGTAATCTAGTTAAGCTAGAAAATATAGATTGCAGACAGCGATGACGGGCTGTATTTTATTGGCTATATGATATTAAACCAGAACCGCCCCTGATGGGCATACTGGATCATGCCCAGCTGCAGGTGAGACACATGCTGTATGAATCAACTTAACCGCGCAGGCAAACGTTTGTACACGCTTGATTGAATTTAAGTTTCATGCTTCTAGAGGAAACGAAAACGTATTTTAGTAATGCATTTTTACTGGATGAATTGGAGCAGATAGTGAAGGAAGCGGTTATCAAGTGTTCAGCAAACATGAGAACTCCTTCAACAGGGGGTTATTCCATGTCAAATCAACCACATTTTGGAAATTCATGGACATTTTTGGTTTGGCTTTGGCTTTGGTATGTAACAATATTTGAAGGAATATTCCCATCACAGCAACACAAGACTTCTTTTAGACTTCTTCTTTAAAGAAGTCTAAAATAAATTTTTGTGGTAATCAACATTATGCCACAAATGCTGTCTTGTATTGAACCCGGAATATTCCTTAAGAGTAATCCATTATTGTTAGAGGGGGGTCAAAACGTCAATTTCCGAAAAACTACAGGCCAAATAAATGACCTTAGAAAGGCATCAGCGTCATTATTTTATTTGTACGCAGAGATTGGTCGATCTATTTCCAAAATCTGTTGACTTCAGCACGTCTTGTTGCATTACATGCCAATGGCGTGAGTTCCAAAATGGGAAGAACACACTTTTTGTGGAGCGCCTAAAACTCAAGACGTATTTAAGATATCAAAATATCCTGATTCATAACAAACCTTCCTCTTTAAAAAGCATCTCAGGATCAGCTGCTGGTCTTTCAAAGAGGGGAAGCTCATTTTCGGCCTACATTATAAACTTATTTAAAAGTAAATTCTGCACTACTTGTTTGACTGTTTCATTATGTTTAGTCACTTGAATGCGAGCACCTTCATTGATTGCATGCTCAACCCTGATCCTGCCCATGCAACTTAATCTTGCACATGCACTCACATGTTCATTGCTCTTTTCATGTCTTTTATATGCCCTGTCAAAGTTAGACAGATCGCCAAACCCCACTTTTGACCAAACAACACATCCGTGAGATGGTTTCCTCAAGAGGCATGGCCAGCAGTACATTTTATTTGTCACAGCACTTCCAGTCAGCCAGCTAACTTTGTCATACCAGGAGAGCTGGAAAGACCTGTTATTTTTCCCTATTTTTTGCACTAAATCAATCTTAGGTGTTGATCTGCCCTGCTGTTTAATTCTAATTTTTTCCTCGTAAGGAAGACTTTCAAATGGCTTCACCAAAATCAGGTCGACAATATTAGCACCGTCTGCCATCGTGCGCAGTTTCACCCGTACGACGCTAGCCTAGCCTACTGTATGAATGAATGAATGAATGAACGAACGCTCTAAAACAAAATATATTAAACTTGGTAAAACTGAAACAAGGAATGTGGTGTATAATTGTGTGAAATGTATTATGCAAATTGACTAGCAATTTCGCCAAACAAATATAAAGAAATAGGTTGCAGCAGTTTGTCTTTCGACTACACTTGAGAAATCCGCGATGGGACTGAGCGCGAAATAGCTTCAGTGACTTCTTATAGTACAGATTCGCTGTCAATCAAAAGGAGATGCAGTCTTTCGACAGATCCTCCAATCATCACGCGGACGCCCGGAGTCCGGGCCAGCCCACTCCTCATTCACCCCCAGAGACGCTGAGCGTCCGTGGGCGGGACATAATCGCAGCATTTATCCAATGACCGTCTATTTTCGGAGCACTGAAAAAACTGTTCATAGCAGCCCCGTTGAAGTCAATGGACGCTCGGCTTCAACAGGGAAATGCACTGACGCTACGGGAATGTATGAGAAGTAAATCGAGTCAGCCGACCTGCTATATGTAATGTAGCTGATTCTGAACGAACTCGTCTTCGAGATGAACGTGTTCTAACGCATTTTTAGTCAATATATTGTTTACACAATAGTACATATTTGACCATTATTTTTTTGACATTATAGGGGAAGCTGAGCTTCCCTTGCAGTCTTAAAGAAATCCCCACTGCTCAGGATGCACCTCATAAAGTTGCTTAATTATTAATAATATTATTAATATTATTCAGAAATGTGGAAAATATTCATAATGACAAAAATATAGCGAGTAATAGATAAATATATGTCTTTGACAATTATGATGGTGTTGCTTATATGCCGCATTTTCTCCTATAACTTCACTGAAACATAAGCGTAACATACAATATCACATATCGTTATTTAGAGGAGGTGGTTATCTTTCAAACAATTGTACTTATGTACAATTATTATGTTAGTATTTATTTGGAGACATTTTTGGACACTTGAGGCGTTTTTGGACACTATGATAAATTACATATGATAAAGCAATCAAAAGTTATAACATTACAAATGTAATTTATCATAGTATCCAAAAACGTCTCCATGTGTCCAAAAACGTCTCCAAGTGTCCAAAAATGTGTCCAAAAACGTCTCCAAATGTCCAAAAATGTGTCCAAAAACGTCTCCAAATGTCCAAAAATGTCTCCAAGTGTCCAAAAACGTCTCCAAATGTCCAAAAGTGTGTCCAAAAACGTCTCCAAGTGTCCAAAAATGTGTCCAAAAACGTCTCCAAATGTCCAAAAATGTGTCCAAAAACGTCTCCAAGTGTCCAAAAATGTGTCCAAAAACGTCTCCAAATGTCCAAAAATGTCTCCAAGTGTCCATTTAACGTCTCCAGGTGTCCAAAAATGTCTCCAAATGTCCAAAAATGTGTCCAAAAACGTCTCCAAATGTCCAGAAATGTGTCCAAAAACGTCTCCATGTGTCCAAAAACGTCTCCAAGTGTCCAAAAATGTGTCCAAAAACGTCTCCAAATGTCCAAAAATGTGTCCAAAAATGTCTCCAAGTGTCCAAAAACGTCTCCAAATGTCCAAAAGTGTGTCCAAAAACGTCTCCAAGTGTCCAAAAATGTGTCCAAAAATGTCTCCAAATGTCCAAAAATGTGTCCAAAAACATCTCCAAGTGTCCAAAAATGTGTCCAAAAACGTCTCCAAATGTCCAAAAATGTCTCCAAGTGTCCAAAAAACGTCTCCAGGTGTCCAAAAATGTCTCCAAATGTCCAAAAATGTGTCCAAAAACATCTCCAAATGTCCAAAAATGTGTCCAGATTTTTTTCCAAAAACGTCTCCAAACAAATGAAAAAATTTCTCAGATACCGTTGACATGATTGGGAACAAAACACAAGCAGTTTTTCGGAGCTGCCTTATTTACATCCAGAGATATATAATGTCAAATAAGAAAACTAAATAAAAAAAATATATACATTTTTATTTTTCAGAAGTTTCTTAGGCTGAGAGTCCCAGAATGTCTCTTTACAATGATACCAAACACTTGAACGTCCTTGTTTTTGTTTTCGAGTTTTAAGTCTTTAATTTGGGTGCGCCACTGAAACAGGAAATCTTTGAAGACACCTTCAGAGCTTGTGAAAGTACAGATGAGGCACTTAAATGACGAAGTACAATCAACATTTATTTGCCGTGAAATAATGATGTTATCCGAAGGGTAAATCTACCTTGACCTTGTCTTTTAAAGGTTTCGTGCGGACACAATCGTCCGCTGGAACTCTTCTGGCAGGTGTGGGATTGTGGGTAGAGGGTCCATGTGGATGTGTAAGCACCGGCCACACAAATACAAGAACACGGCAGAATTTTTATGGGCAAACCAATAAACCTCCTCCCAGCTGTCCAGCTGCTGCTTTCACCGCACTAATAAAACGTCAAGTTCTGTCCCACAATCCTCTCTGGTGAGGTGCCTGAGGGTTTTAGTGGAGCGTGAAGGAGCCACGGTTCTCCGGACATTATAACCGCCTACCTTAAAATATCTCCACGTTCAGGTTATTTAAAGTCAGCGTGAAATTCTGTCCACAAACCATTTTACATCTGCAATGAGTGAAACTGAATATTAAATGTCACTTTATAGCTTGATTCGAGTTTAATTATTTCTCTTCAGGAATTTT
>NC_068302.1:41752291-41789791 GCF_025860055.1 Xyrauchen texanus
ATATTCTGCGTTTTGTTGATAGTGAGGACCTGACGTACTTCTGTGGTAATTTAACGTGCCTTACACAGGCTGAGATTCTTTTATTGACTGAGACAACAACCTCCGCGGCTCTATCAAATGTGAGAGTGTATGTGTGTGTGAGTGTGTGTGAGTGTGTATGAGTGTGTGAGTGAGTGTGCGAAGGGGGAGCGGTAGTGTAGCGGTTAGCGCGCTGCGCTACGAACCTGGTGACCTGAGTTCAATTCCCTGTCATGGCCAACACCAGTGACGATTATCTGAACCGGTCCCGGGCCTCCCCAAGGTCTACTCAGCCTAAAATGAGTACCTGGTGCGGTGTGTAAAACATCGCCACTGGGGAGACAAAGGCGGTCGGGCGTGGTGCTGGCCACCCACCCCCTCGTGTACCATTCAGGCCTTCATAGGTGCTCGCTAACAGCACTTGCCCCTACAGTCTGTTAAGGCTAAATGGTGTGTGTGTGTGTGTGTGTGTGTGTGTGTGTGTGTGTGTGTGTGTGTGTGTGTGTGTGTGTGTGTGTGTGTGTATTTATCACTTGTGGGGACCAAATGTCCCCATAAGGATATTAAACCAAATTTTTGACCTTGTGGGGACATTTTGTGGTCCCATGAGGAAACAGCTATAAATCATACTAATTATGTTTTTGAAAATGTAAAATGCAGAAGTTTCTGTGGGTTAGGTTTAGGGTAGGGTTAGGTTTAGGGATAGAATATAAAGTTTGTACAGTATAAAACCATTATGTCTATGGAAAGTCCCCATAAAACATGGAAACACAACATGTGTGTGTGTGTGTGTGTGTGTGTGTGTGTGTGTGTGTGTGTGTGTGTGTGACAGTGCATGTGCGATCACCTGTTGCCACTCCCAAGCAGAGATGCTATCAGCTTTCTCAGTGGAAAAATAGCATCCAAGCGAGGCTAATTCTCCCTATTTCACAAAAGCCGGTGCGCAAGAGTCGATCACTATAGAAACAGCGATGTCCTCCGCCATTTTGAACAGTATGTATCCAATGTGGAAACTCAAGCGCCTTCAGTTTGTGTAATTAATCAGTCTGTTGTGCCTCTCAGCTGTGATGAGCCTTAATGCTGAAGTTGTTTGTTTAAAGCCGTTTAAAGCCATTTCCTAGTTTTAGTAGTGTAGTAGTAATACAAGCGATCACAAAGAGCTGTTTTGTGTAAACGGATGAAGCGGATTCACTTGATGTCACCTAACTGGCTCATATTAAACACAAATAGGATCTTTTGCCTCCACCTGCTGGTCAACACATGTAATGCAAAAACAAAAAAAAAAAAAGACAAACAGTAGCTCGTACACTTTAGTTTAGAACGGCATGAACACAAGCGGAGTGACACACACACACACAGAGAAGCGTCAGTGCTCATGGAACATCTCTCGTCCAATCAGATTCAAGGACCAGAACTAACTGTTGTATATATATATATATATATATATATATATATGTTATCTTGTAAAATGCATTTAATATTGAAACATTTCTGATACCGAACTGATATAACAGACAAAAAAAGGATGACACAGAGTATATTTTTAATGTGTTTAGATATAAACCGCCTCATAAACGGTAAAACTTCCCCTGAAAATGAAATCCTGTGGGCAATATTTAATGGAAAAGTTATTTTTTGACACTGATGGCTGAACTTAATCAATAACGATTAAACGATGGAGAAGAGAGCAATAACCGACCCGTGGGTGTGTGGGGCCCTCGGCTAAATAAAAATACAAAAAAAATCCATAAATCTTCTGCTGACGTAATGAGCACACTTTTATTTATTTATTAAAGAGAAAAGACTTGAAATAAAGCTCTCAGTAGCTCGTTAGATGTGTGTGTAAAGTATAAACATGCCTCTTAGAATGCAGTATGAATACATTATGCATATTACAGAGTATTTTGTATGGTTTTATGTTTAATGCACATTTTGTATGTTAAATGATGAGATCCATGCACGTTACTTGCATGGTGGGATGCTTAGAGCCACAGAAAATGTCGCTGATGTGTCTTATGATTATAATATACGTCTTTGACCATGCACTTATTCGCAAAGCCTCTATAGGTGGCCGTGTATGTCTGCAGTAAGTCTGACAGCCCTGCTGAGCATTTAGTGAAACAGGAGGTGAAGTCAAGAGCACTTACAGCATTTTAAAGAGCTACAGTATGATGTGATCGGGGTATTTTGCTGCAGAATCTGGACAGCGTGCAAATTGCATCTAATTTTGTGTGCATGTTTGCACTGTTAAATGATTTGCATAATTTGTGTAGTGAATCACCATAACACAGTCTGCGCATGCAAATAAACAACACTTTCAGTGGACCCAATTCATAGGTAATGCCCCCAAACAAGAGGCGTTTGTGCTCCAGCTCTCAAGGAAACACCTGTAGACGCGAGGATGATTGTGTTTTTGAAGCTGTACGCTATAGACGGCAGTGTTCACCCTCAGGGGGTGCCGCGTGTTTGAGAATGGTGAGACAGGTCGCCCTGTACAGCAAGCATGAAGAGGACGGTTAATCCTCTCAGAAGCTTTCAGGTTAGTCTTGGCAAACATTTCTCTGGTACATATCAACAAAAACTACAAAAATAAAAAATGTTCCAAAATGTTCAAATAAATCAATGCATTTTTATAGTAAATGTCCAAAAAACAAAACAAAAAAAATACATGTTACCATGGCAATATGTACTCATTTTATTTATTTATTTATTTATTTATTTTTATAAATGCATTTCTATGGTAGATGTAAAAAAAATAAATAATTATAAATAAATAATAAATAAATGTTCAAATAAATAATTGCATTTTTATAGTAAATGTCCAACAAAAAAAATAAAAATGTTACCATGGCAATATGTACTCATTTTCTTTTTTTGTTCCTTTTTTTTTTTTTTTTTAATATAAATGCATTAACAAAAACAAAAAAATAATATCAAAAATATTCAAATAAATCATTGCATTTTTATAGTAAATGTCCAAAATGTATAAATGCATTTCTATGGTACATGTAAAAAAAATTAAAAAAATATACAAAAATGTATATATATATATACACACACATACACTGATCAGCCACATCATAAAACCACCTGCCAAATATTTTGTAGTTCCCTTCGTGCCCATCTGGCACCAACAATCATCCATGTGATTATCTAATCAGCCAATCATGTGGCAGCAGTGCAGTGCATATCATCAGTTCACATCAACCATCAGAATGGGGAAAAACGTGATCTCAGTGATTTGGAGCGTGGCATGATTGTTGGTGCCAGACGGGCTGGTTTGAGTATTTCTGGGATTTTCACACACATAGAAATCTCTAGAATTTACTCCGAATGATGCCAAAAACAAAAAACATCCAGTGAGCGGCAGTTCTTGTTGATGAGAGAGGTCAACAGAAAATGGTCAGACTGGTTTGAACTGATAAAGTCTAACTCAGATAACTGCTCTGTATAATTGTGCTGAGAAGAATATCATCTCTGAATGCTGTTCTGTGTGTGTGTGTGTGTGTGTGTGTGTGTGTGTGTGTGTGTGTGTGTGTGTGTGTGTGTGTGTGTGTGTGTGTGTCTCCTCAGAATTCAGTCGTCCAGCCTCAGCAATGAAATTCATGAGGCCTTGACTTTCATGAGCACTGCATACTGTATAAAGCACACAGACTGTCAGAAGATGAAGTACACAGAGCTGCAATGCACTTGGGTCATAACCAGCATGCTCAGGGCAATAACCTTCAGAAAGAGGACACACTCAGACTTTTGGCCAATTCAAAAGGTCAGAGTTGTAGCTGCTGGGACAAAGAGACAATGGCGTTTAGGATTCATCTCATGTACCTTCTCTCTCTCTGTGACGAGAAGCCAGCTTCAGGCCGACACTCAGCCCTTTCTCGATTAATTTTAATAGGAGTGGCCCGTCTCTGCTAAATACTCTCTGGCTAAGACTATTTAAACTACTGCTTTAAAAAATTCAAATGTAAACAAACCCGCACAAGACCTTTAATATCTCTCTCTCTCTCACTCTCTCTCGGTCTCTCTCTCTCGCTCTCTCTCTCTCTGTCACTTGATCGTTCTCGCTCTCTCTCGTCTCTCTCTCTCTCTCTCTCATTCTTTCCATCTGTTTAACTTAAGGCTTCATGAAACTTTTTTTGTTTATTTTCTTTGGTATTTTTACTTATAAACAAGACTTAGTAAAGCCAAAGTTTGCCCATCTAGTTTTATATTGTTTCTTTCTTTCTGTGCTTTGCTATTGCTGTTTAAATCTTTACAATTTAGAAACGCCATTTTAGTGTGAAAGAGAAAATGAATGCGCTTTCAAACTAAAACGTCTTTGTGTGGACGTGACCAAAGCATTAAAAAAACCAAAGTCACAACTTCACTAAACTGCTCATTTTTACCATCACTTCCTGTCAAAGTGTTCACTGACTCTGAATATCAGACAACACTCATAGAGAGATCTAATGAGAGATGACCTGGATCTAACAACATGAAGAGGACGCTCATTTGGACGAGGACAATATGTCCCACTTCATTCCGTTGAAAATATCTGGAACAGGTAGCGGTGGGACTTGAAGCAATACTCTTTGGTCTAAACACACACAGCTGTGATCTGGCTTGTGTAAACCCCATTGACTGATGTCTGCTCCTTTTGCTCTGCTCCAAAATGTCCAAGCGTTCAGCTTTGACCTAAATTCTTCAACTCTGAGACAGTTTTCCCAACGAGTGCCGCGCTTGAGAACTCCACCAGGATTCCACCGTTCCCCACATTGTAATGACATTTTGATGAAGTCACTTGAGATAACAAACACAAGCAACAACGTACTATCACGGAGTTCATCTCGAGTACGTTTCCAAGCAAATTCAAGTATGCAATTGCATACTTGCATGAAGCATGTTTCTAAACTATAAGGCAACTGGTTTCACTGTGCACTCCCGGCAAGATGACAAGCGTGCCAAATGCACTCAGAACACTGTGTTTTGATCTATTAAACGCGGCAATTCTGCGTTCCAAAACACACAGAGTCCTGACAACTTAATTCAATTAACAGCAGAACACTCAAGCGCTCCGTCCTGCTTCTCCTTGACGACGTCTCTTTAACGGCGGCTTTTAGCGTGACTGGCAGATCTGACAGCTGCCCCTCTCGGGCACGATGTGTCATCGGCATTTAAAAGTCTGCGCTCGCCCCTTCAAAGACACTTTCATTCAAAGCATACTACATCCTGACGACCGACGCTATTGTCCGCATTCTTCCCTGAGGCTTTAGGGGCGAGCGAGGCCGGTCTTTAAGAGTGTATTAAACAGCACTTACAGCCCTTCCCTCTTCACCAGGCAGAATAAAGATAGCTTTTCTCCAAAGTCTTTTCAAAGGAATAAAACACACATACGGTTGCAAAAGAAGTCTTGGACAACGAAGACGCTTGGAGACGACGTTGCTATGAGACGCCGTGTACATCCCAAATAGCCAGTCCAGTGGGCCGTTAACGGCAAACAAAGACATGCAACTCCGTTTATGAATAGCAGGTTGATTCATCGCTCATCGCGGACGGCTTCTGCTCTTTGTCAGAATGAAGTTTTCTCATTAAATGCATCCAAATGGAGTTTTAAAGTCTTAGAGATGCAAGGAGAGAATGCATCTTAAATGACGTTTATTTTTCTTACAGGAAGAATGACAGTGTGGATTGGTTCTTGCTACATTGTTTTGCCATTATGATGTAAATCTGACCATCACTCAGTGACACAGCAGAAAAGTCATTTCAGACACATCACATTTTTTTCATCTGGCTAAACACGCACTGATAAAATATGCATGACACCACATGAAAGAAAGCATAAAGGCTCCATTTTGCTTTCATGTTGTCTAAAGGCAACTCATTGTCTTGGGGCGTTATAAAGCGGCCAATCCGCAGCTTCCACCGTGATGTACGACACAGACTCGCTGATCTCATTCATCTGTTCACTGGCATCACATTGTGAATCGGGGCAGATTCCAGCAACCACTGGCTTCCAGGAAGTCAACCATCCGTAGCTTCATCAGCAGATGGACACCGCCAGAGGAGGCTGGTAATAAACCTCGTCCACAGACCGACTCAAATTATCATTGTCACACCTGCCAAACCTCCCCCATTCCCTTCGCGGATAAACAGATAAACAGCCTCACAAACGTATATGCACATGACAAGCCGCATTTTTATGCTGAACGTCGCCTCCGGGCCTCTATCCATCACGGCCTGCTAGGTAGACATTCTCTGGCCGCGAGCAATGAAACCACTTCTCTTCCGCAAAGCACCCGACATTGCTTTTGCAAATGCAATCTGAACGGGTGTATTTCCCTGGCAGGTGGAATTTTCTTTTGCGAAATGACATCCGGATACACAAGAAATATGCCCACGATGGCCTACATATAATACATTCAACCATCGAAATAAGCTTTTAACACTTGGAGCTACGATAGAGCAGAGCAGCCTGATTCCAGATTCGGTTTTTAGCACTACCGTATAAACCTACCGCGAGCTCTGAGGTTGTTAAGCTTAATATATGCTTCGGTAGAAGCTACAAATGTGATTTTGATTTCATTTTAAAAGATATGAAGAAATTGAAACCAAAGTTTGCAACACTGCGTTTCATCTTGAAGCTGGTTGGTTGGTTTGATTCAATACTTCAAACTAGAGGTGGACCGATATATCGGTTTTACCAAGTAATCGGTGTCGATAGTTGCTTTATGGAACTATCGGTTATCTGCGGAAAATCTATGCCGATAGTTGCTGATAGTTTCAGTTTTGCTAATAAATCAGTGCCGATAGTTGCCGATAGTTTCAGTTTTGCTAATAAATCAGTGCCGATAGTTGCCGATAGTTTCAGTTTTACTAATAAATCAGTGCCGATAGTTGCCGATAGTTTCAGTTTTGCTAATAAATCAGTGCCGATAGTTGCCGATAGTTTCAGTTTTGCTAATAAAGCAGTGCCGATAGTTGCCGCTAGTTTCAGTTTTGCTAATAAATCAGTGCCGATAGTTGCCGCTAGTTTCAGTTTTGCTAATAAATCAGTGCCGATAGTTGCCGCTAGTTTCAGTTTTGCTAATAAATCAGTGCCGATAGTTGCCGATAGTTTCAGTTTTGCTAATAAATCAGTGCCGATAGTTGCCGATCGTTTCAGTTTTACTAATAAATCAGTGCCGATAGTTGCCGATAGTTTCAGTTTTGCTAATAAATCAGTGCCGATAGTTGCCGATAGTTTCAATTTTGCTAATAAATCAGTGCCGATAGTTGCCGATAGTTTCAGTTTTGCTAATAAATCAGTGCCGATAGTTGCCGATAGTTTCAGTTTTGCTAATAAATCAGTGCCGATAGTTGCCGATAGTTTCAGTTTTGCTAATAAATCAGTGCCGATAGTTGCCGATAGTTTCAGTTTTGCTAATAAATCAGTGCCGATAGTTGCCGATAGTTTCAGTTTTGCTAATACATCAGTGCCGATAGTTGCCGATAGTTTCAGTTTTGCTAATGAATCAGTGCCGATAGTTTCAGTTTTGCTAATAAATCAGTGCCGATAGTTGCCGATAGTTTCAGTTTTGCTAATAAATCAGTGCCGATAGTTGCCGATAGTTTCAGTTTTACTAATAAATCAGTGCCAATAGTTGCCGATAGTTTCAGTTTTGCTAATAAATCAGTGCCGATAGTTGCCGTTTTACTAATAAATCAGTGCCGATAGTTGCTTTATGGAACTATCGGTTATCTGCAAAAAATCTATGCCGATAGTTCGTTTTATTCCTATGTATTCCTTTTGATAATTACGTTTTTAAATTGAAGCTAGGGCATTCAGATAAAAATGTTACTATATGTAAACATCCATCATCAGCACATACATTGTGTCTCCAACTTCTTATATTGTGAATAGTAATTATAATATATCGGCTATAAAATGCTAAATTTGGTAAATATTAAAAATAGATCATTGTAACAGAGCCAAGATTCCGTCATTTCAAAATAAGAGTCCCCAAGGCTTGTTTAGTGTTAAAAGCCCATTGTTATGCACCCAAAATCTGTAAAACTGATACATCAGTTTGCCTTTTGTTATCAGTAATATCTGTCAACCTCTACTTTATTGAAGAATATTTTGAAATCCTTACAGAGATAATTAATCAAGAATAAAACATTTGAAACAATAGCTGCCTTGTAAGAAAGTCACCATTGCACTCTATTCTAAAAAGCCGAATACATCCACCGTTCCAAATAAGCTCTTGAAACCTGGAGATCTAATTGTCATGCAAGACCACCATACCTGATGTTTAAAAAGCTTCTGGATACAGAGTCATACAGTACCTGCCTGTTCAAATCAAAAGCCACAATGGCATAAAAGAAGTGCGGTAGATAAGGCGGTTTCTCTTCTCCTCTGGGGTTCATTGAGGGCCTGTGATTCACCCGGAGGATACTGTATTAATCTTTGATGTCTGTCACATAATGAAAGAGTCGAGCTTGTCAGTGAAAGTTGATGAGATGTGGTCCAGTTTGTGTTCCACTGTAAAAGGAGACGAACCGGCCAACAGGCAACAAGCTTCAACAGACAGGACACCTGTTCATTAAACACAATGCAACCCTGTGAGGCCTCTAAAAAAAACGCCCTGTAAAGATCTGCTCTTTGATTACGGTTAAAAAATCATTACACGTGAGAGCCTGCTGGATTTCAGAGGAGAGCTACCAAGCATATGCTGCTATCAGTTAACCCTTTAAAACACCACAGCGCTTGTGTTTCATGACAAGTATTCGCAACATTTATCTCTATTTAAAAATGTCTGGTAGATCCAAACACACACTGATGGAGAACCCTTCAGAACTCTGGAGATGCCACATTTGACCTCGCAATCAGCTGACTGAACAAATCAATACCACAGGGGCGTATGGGACTAATAGAAGGTCGGAGTGTTTTGCTCTGAAAACGTAAATAAATCCTTCAGACTTTTAGATCTGGTACAGTTCTCCAAGGCTCTTACAATAGTCTGGTTTCCGCTGTGTGATGCAAAATTGCCCCACAAATTTCAAAAACGTCACTTGTTTTTGTCTCCTGCGGCTGCACTGAATGTGCAATGATGTGATGAATATTAGCGTTTATCTGCCACGAGCCCGTGGATGCGCCGCAAGTGGTTGCTAGGATGTTGCTATGTGGTTGCTATGGTGTTTTGGGTAGTTGCTAGGGTGTTCTGGAGGGTTGCTAGGATGTTGCTATGCAGTTGCTAGGATGTTGCTATGTGGTTGCTATGGTGTTTTGGGTGGTTGCTAGGGTGTTCTGGAGGGTTGCTAGGATGTTGCTATGCAGTTGCTAGGATGTTGCTATGTGGTTGCTAGGATGTTGCTATGTGGTTGCTATGGTGTTTTGGGTGGTTGCTAGGGTGTTCTGGATGGTTACTAGGGTGTTGCTAGGATGTTGCTATGTGGTTTCTAGGATGTTGCTATGTGGTTGCTATGGTGTTTTGGGTGGTTGCTAGGATGTTGCTATGCAGTTGCTAGGATGTTGCTATGCGGTTTCTAGGATATCCTGGTTAGGTTCTATGACATTGCTACTGCATGCTGTTGCTAGGATGTTTTGGGTGTTTTCTAGGGTGTTCTGGGTGGCTGCTATGATATTGCTACCGGGTTGTTAGAGTTTTCTTGATGGTTGCCCGTGGATGCGTCGCAAGAGATGTTGACGAATGTGAGCTGCTCTTTGAAGGTAGTGTATTTGGACACATTTACATTTACATTTATGCGTTTGGCAGACGCTTTTATCCAAAGCGACTTACAGTGCAATTATTACAGGGACAATCCCCCCGGAGCAACCTGGAGTTAAGTGCCTTACTCAAGGACACAATGGTGGTGGATGTGGGGATCGATCCAGCGACCTTCTGATTACCAACACATGCAGGTAGGAGAAATGCATTATACCATCATAATTGCAATCACGAGCCTGCAAAGACACGAATTATGCATCATCACAAGCAGTTCACTTCTGTGATTTGGTATGATTGCATTCGTATCCGCACTGAACCGTACCGGTGTTCACATGAACAGTAACCCCGACCAACTTTTCAAATTTACTTGGGTGCGGTTCTCGGGTGTGAGTTCGGAAAACAAAGTTCACATCATACAAATGAACTGAACTTTGATGTCATTTGATCCCGGGTGTGCACCAAAGAGCTAGTGTGGAAGCACCCTTAACACAAACAAACACTGACAGTCCAAACAGAAACATTTCCACCTACAGGAGTAAGATGACACGTTTCATGTTTGGTTCTTGCATGTTTACTGTAATGTCTGTGGGGGATCCGTGTCATGGAAATGGAAGGAAACAGGAAGAGGGGTGGAGACTAGACGGCAGAGAGTGTCATCACTTGCATTATCAAAGTGCGTTCACACTGAAGTGTCACTCTAAAAACAGACCTGACAGAGTGACAGAAGCAGAGCTGGTTTATTGTGTGATATATCGCTGATAAAAACAAACAAAATCACACCCAGGGTGTCAAAAAAAAAGGAATGACAGGGCAATGCATGATAATAAAGTGTCACATGCATGTCGACATATACACCTGGCACATTCTTTTCTGTTGAATCTCCAGGTAATATAGTAAAACCTCAATATAGGTTTCCTTCAAGAACAAGATCACAGTATCTGTGAGTGTATCTGTGTGTCTCCACCTCTAACAATTCTAACTGTCAGTGCACAACACAAATTTCTCACTTTAAAGCACCAAAAGTCTCTGGAGATCAAATAAAACTTAAAAACAATTGTGCATGTTATTTTTGACAATGACTTTGGACACATGAATATTCCAACACATTCAAACACTTCCAACTTTTAACGAATGTGAAGAAGATACTGTATATTTTCACAAACTATATTGGTGGTTTACAGTGTTGCTGTGAGGCTGCTAAGATGTTCTGATTGGTTGTTAAGATGTTGCTATGTGGTTGCAAGTGTGTTCAGGGTGGTGGCTATGTGGTTACTAGGGTGTTCTGGATGATTGCTAAAACGATGCTATGTGGTTGCTAGGCTGGTAAAGGTGGTTGTTGCTACTTGATTGCAAGAGTGTCCTGAATGGTTGCTAGGACATTGCTATGCGTTTGCTTGGGTGTTTGGGATACATGCTAGGATGTTGCTATGCGTTTGCTCGGGTGTTCTGGATAGTTGCTAGGATGTTGCTATGCAGTTGCTAGGGTGTTCTGAATGGTTGCTAGGGTGTTCTGGATAGTTGCTAGAATAATGCTATGTGACTAGGGTGGTAAAGGTGGTTGCTAGAACGGTTCTATTGGTGTTCCTTATGGTTGTTGGAACATTGACATGCGGTTGCTAGGATGATCTGGATGGTTGCTAGGATGTTGCTATGTGGTTGCTATGGTGTTTTGGGTGGTTGTTAGGGTGTTCTTGATGGTTGCTAGGATGTTGCTATGCAGTTGCTAGGGTGTTGTGGGTGTTTTCTAGGGTGTTCTTGCTATAATATTGCTACCGGATTGTTAGAGTTTTCTTGATGGTTACTAGGATGTTGCAATGAAATCGTTTGGCTGTTTTGGATGGTTGCTAGGATGTTGCTATGCAGTTGCTAGGGTGTTGTGGGTGGTTGCAAGGACATTGCTATATGGTATATCAAATGTCCTTGATAGTTGCTAGGACATAACTACTGTATGCCATTGCTAGGATGTTCTGGATGGTTTCTAGAATGCTGATATGCGGTTGTTAAGGTGTTGTGAGTGTTTGCTAGGGTGTTCTGAATGGTTGCTAGGATGATCTGGATGGTTGCTAGGATGTTGCTATGTGGTTGCTATGGTGTTTTGGGTGGTTGCTAGGGCATTCTGGATGGTTGCTAGGATGTTGCTATGTGGTTTCTAGGATGTCCTGGTAAGGTTCTATGACATTGCTACTGCATGCTGTTGCTGGGATATTTTGGGTGGTTGGATGTTGATACTGAGTAGCTAGAGTGTTCTAATCTTGATGGATGATTGGACGTTGTTATACGGTCTCTAGGGTGTTTTGGATGGTTGCTAGGATGTTACTATGTGGCTGCTAGGGTGTTGTGGGTGGTTGCTAAGGTGTTTTGTATGGTTGTTAGGAAGTTGCTATGTGGTTGATAGGATGTTCTGGATTGTTGCTAGGTAGTTACTTATTGGTCCAAGTCTCTCTAATATTCTGGTCTCTAGATGTGACTTAAATCCTGCCTTAAGTGCAAGTCTTTGGGATTTTTTTTTTTTTTTCAGTTTTTATCATCCTGCACCAGGTAAAACAGTGTGAAAAAAAGTTTATATTAATATTTAGAGGTTGAGTTTTGATCGAAATACTAACATTAAATATGAGCAATAATAAAAGTAATGCTTGTCTAAAATAGACAGATGCAAAAGCTCCTTCAAGCATGTTCTTAGTCATTTGGGAAGACAGAACAGATATTATTGTATTTGGCCCCTTGAGCAAGCAAGGAAACGTCCTTTTTAAGCAGTTTTGTAATTCACTTAACAGTGAAAAAGCCCTGCATGTATTAGATAATGAAGAGGGCTCTGCCCCTGTCCACTTAACTCTACAACGGCAGTTATGAGTCCATTGTCCATTATCCAAATGGACAGCACTCTGCCATATTGATCTTCTCTCCTTTCGAGTCATTTCTTTACCTCGCGCTCATCTGCATTGCCGCAAATGGCGCCTCCAGCGGGATCTGTCGCTATAAATCAGAGGCCACGGGGAGATGTGCTAAGTGATTATCGCCATGGGCCACAGCCATCCTCCTCTGGGGTCATACATGGACCTCCGGGGAGGAGAGTGAAGCACAGAGAGCTCGTTAAGAAAGATTAATGACCGCTCACATACACACTGGGAATGAAAACCATTCCAGCCACTCTGCCTGCCGGATATGTGACCTGACAACTGAGTTTAATATCTTACAGGGACAATCACGACCCACAAACAACAGGACACTGACCTGGACGATTATCTTTCTTTGACCCGAAGCTAAACTTGAGCCTCTAAAAGAAGCAAACGGGTGAAATTAAGGAAACAATCTTAAAAAGTCAAGATTCCAACTAAGAACTTGTTCAGTTACACTATCAGTCAACTACTCGTTCTGAGACCAAAAAAGAAACTCCAACTCCGCCTAGAGCTTTCAAGCTACATACATCAAAGTATTGCACAGACCTTATGATTGCTCTGATTCAGGTTTTAAAAGTGTATTATCGTTCCAAATGAAATATATAATGGATTTTTTACTATACGGAAGCATACGCCGTTTAACAGCTGACGGAATTGACGTTTCAAGCACATGTGATTTGTTGACGCTAGCTTTAGCGCATTAGCCAACCACACTTAAATATAGTACATATTCACACATCTTGAGGTGATGCTAAAGCATTCAACTCACATTTGTAAGGTGCTATATCCACTGAAGTTTCGCTAGCTGCTACATAGCTAAATGCTAAAACATGCTAGTGACACATAGCTACATTTTAAAAATACTAGCAACATGCTAAAACATGCTAGCAATGCTTAGCTAAGTGCTAAGACATCTAGAAACTAGCTAAAACATGCTAGTAATGCCTAGTTAACTGGTAAAACATGCTAGCAATGCCAAGCTAAGTGCTAAAACATGTTAGCAATTCATAGCTATGTGTTAAAACTTGATAGCAACATGCTAGCCACATATTAAAACATGTTAGCAATGCCTAGCTAAATGCTAACACATGCTAGAAGCACCAAGCAACATATTAGAACATGCTAGCAATATCTAACTAATGGATAAAACATTCTAGCAAAGCCAAGCAACATGCTAGCAACACCTGGTTACTGCAACTTCAAACTATTAAAATGAGTTTATCTTTTAAAACTAGTTTAAACTTTCAGGCAAGGCACATTTTCTTTGAAAGGATCAATCAATGTATTCAAAAATACATAAAAAATGCAATTCACACAGTATTCATTATATATGTACTATATACGTGTGTGTGAGTGTGTGTGGGTGTTGAGTGCGTGTGTGTGAGTTTGTGTGTGCGTGTGTGTGTGAGCGTGTGTGTGTGTGAGCGTGTGTGTGTGTGTGTGAGTGCGTTTGTGTGTGTTTGTGTGTGTGAGCATTTGTGTGAGTGTGTGTGTGTGTGTGTGTGTGTGTGTGCGTGCGTGTGTGTGAGTGTGTGCGTGAGTGCGTGTGTATGTGAATGTGTGTGCGTTTGTGTGTGTGATCATGTGTGTGTGTGTGCGTGAGCATGTGCGTGTGCATGTGTTTGAGTGTGTGTGTGCGTTTGTGTGTATGTGTGAGCATTTGTGTGTGTGAGGGTGTGAGTGTGTGTGTGAGGGTGTGAGTGTGTGTGTGTGTGCATGCGAGCGTGTGTGTGCGCGTGTTTGTGTGTGTGTGTTTAAAAAATGACATTTCGTGTAACCGTCTGGAAACTAAAAAGTCTCATTAAAAGCTGAATATTTTTTGGACAAACCTTTTATTATAATCTTTAAAAAAAAAAAAAATTTCAAATATTATTAATATTTAAAAAACGATTTTCCACGTAATTAAAGTCAGGCGGTGTAACCAACACGCAGGTCGCCATTCTGTTAACGTAAAAACATAAAACGGAGAGGATGACTAATTTAGATGCTCATGATTGAGTGTTTGTGAAAAATATCAAGTATTTGGATTTTATTGTTATGAAAAGACACATTTGTTAGTGTCAGATGGGGTAACCATAAGAACATTTCATACATGTTTGAAAATGCTTGTAAAAGTGGATGATTAAGTTGTGTTCACTCAGATATTCAAAGTATTTTAATGCCTTTTACGGAGATAATTCCTGCTTCAACACCCGATGTGTCCATTCATATACCAAAGCTGCGGGCTCGATTATTTTCATTGGATAAAACGTTGTTTTATTCTTTGAATACACGAAAGAAGATGAAGTTTAAATCAGAAACACGTGAACTCATGGATGAGATGAGTGTTTAGAGCTCTTATAAAGAGCGGCGCATTCATCCACTATTGCGCTACGACCATGAAGAAAAACAGGTGAATCGCTTCTAGAATAAACGAGACAAAGCGTCACATAAAGAACCGCTCGCATTCAGTTTTGGCCTGTTCAGCCACCTGAGCTGCCAAATGTTTCTTATCATCTCTAGGGGGGTTTAGTCAAGACAGAAGTGTTTATTCCTTTAGTTTAGAAATGAATAAACACAGTCAAATTAAATAGAAACAGCCCTTCACTTTAACTAGCAGAGAAGCCAAGAAACTAATCACTGCCACGACAAAAACATCAGTGCAGTCTTTTACTCGATCTTCGCACAAACGTGCACTGATGAGTCGTGCACAATAAGATCAGGACCATGTGTTTCCTAAATAGAAGTCCTACATATCTAGGATGCATGAGGGCGAGTAAATGACAAGAGAAGTTTCACTTTTGGGTAACTATCCATTTAAAGCGATAGCACAGCCATAATTTAATATTCTGTCATTATTTCCCAACCCTCATGTTGTTCCAAACCTGTGTGACCTTTTGTATTCTGTGGAACACAAAAGATGTTAGACAGAATGTTACAAACTGACAGTCTCAGTCACCATTCACTTTCAAAACCTTCAAACATTCTGTCTAACATCTCCTTATTGTGTTGCATGGAAGAGAGAAAGTCATACGGGTTTGGAACAACATGATGGTGAATTTCCAGAAGTTCCATTAATTTCCATAATAATGATGATTCTGTGATACATGTTAAATGTGTATGATGTCATCTGTGATATCTCACTACTTGAGTACTCTTTTAATTGGATACTTTCTTACTCTTACTTAAGTAATTATTTATGTCAGTATTTCTACTTGAGTAATTATTTTTTTAAGTAATTGTACTTTTACTTGAGTACAGTTTTAGGAAATATTTTCAGTTGCTATAGCTCACTCTGCTTGCTCTGTAATGTTATGTTGCTAGGGTTACAAACAGTGCATTAAGGTGCGTTCGCTGTCCTTTTCAGCAAATCGCGGTGCAGTTTTGTGGTCCATTCTGCATAACGCGGCGGCTCATTTTAGCTTAACGCGGACCGTTCGGCCCATTTCGTGGCCGGCCCACCGGCCCGCTCGGTTCTCCCGATGGCCAGTCCGCCCCTTATCACCCCCAAAGTGTGTCGGGCCACCGGGAAAATGCCCGGTATGCCAGATTACCAGTCCAAATTTCTTTGATATCGTAAAAGGCGTCAAAATTCACTTATATGGTAAAAACGTGTAACGTTGCTTTAAAGCAAATAGAAAAATCAGCAGATTTAAAATGATGCTTTTTCATGTTGCATGTGATCTTTCTACTTAATGCACTTGTGAGACAAAATGAGAAATATTGTATATATTTCATCAACAGGAATAGTTTTGTGAATCACACATTACCAAAAATACTCTGAAATAATCTCATCTGCTCTGTAATAAAGTAAAAACAGGCCAAAAATCCCATTACTGGCAGAAAGGTCATGCCATAGGTCATGCGTTCCTGAGAGAATACACACACACACACACACACACACACACGCACACACACGCACACACACACACACACGCACACACACACACGGTTGCAGGTCTTTTCTGCATGTATACAACAGTGTCGCCGCAAACACACCTTGTGATTATACCTGCTAGAATTGATTTATGCTGTAATTGGAATAAAATCATTTTCCGAGGTTCAAGGTTTTGCCCCGTTCTTGAGCCCAAGCTTCTGCCGAATCGGCAAATATTTCCCTCCGGAGAGCCGCCACAGTCGCACAGCTCATAAAACAATCCTCCCCTGCAAAAGTTTGAAAAATACAGCCTGCTCAAATGTGCTTTATATTCCCATTCCTAATTATAGCTGTTTTCCCCTCATCAGTGCCTCTGTTTCTCTCTGGGTGACATCACATGATAATATTTACTAGTCAACCGAGAGCAGCCCATCAACAGACACGACCTCAAGACGCTTTTTGTTCCTGAAACAGCAGACCCCTGACACCAAGTCAGAATTAATAATGAGTTCTTCTGGAAAAAGCAGGGAAAATCAAAGTGGAAAGTGGAGTTTATCTCACTGAACGTCAGTCCCTCATTGTGTGACCTAGTGGCAAACACCAGGAGAAATATCGAAAAACACAGATCTCACTATTCCTCGTTTTCACTCATTTCCTCAAATGTGGTATTGTGATGCCTTTTTAGATTTGCACTATGTACGTGTACAAGGGTGTAACTTTGGTTTGAGAAGTGGGGGGGACACAATGATGTTCTCGATCGAAAAATTTTTTCTGTTTGAATCCCATTTCCTCCATTTACATATAGGATACATTTAGGGACTATGGCGATACAAAATCCAGGAAATGGATATAAAGTTGTTTATAATGATAAATTTTGCCAAAAAGAATAATAGGCTACTAAACTATATATAAGAAAAATATGTCTTACCTTATTTATTGTTTAATAGCCAAGACTTGAAGAATCATTTTATAAAGTCAAAAATTTTTAACAAAACAAACTTTTATTTCAAACTAACCGTTTAATCTGACATTAGTCAGAGACACATCCACCAAACCGCAGGTACACAAGATTATTTGTTACACAAGATGCAAAATTGAAATACAATCTCACAAACATAAAAACAAACATTTAACTTTAATATAAAGAGATTTTTTAGTGTCCTCCATCTATCAATTCAATCCCATCTCTCCATATACTAACTATAATTTCTGTGTGCTGCGCTCATTTGTTTTCATTTCTCCTCATGAGGCGGGATCCTAAACAGTGCAACCTTGTTACAGTCGGACAGTCAGCGGCTGTTTGCTACTGAAGCGTATTGCATTCACTTGAGAAAAGAAATCTACTCTGTTTTTCTGAATTAACGACTTAATTATCTCAGAATTACGAGATAATTTTTCATGGAAAAAAAGTTTTTGCTCTGTTTTTCTGAATTAACGACTTAATTATCTCAGAATTATGAGATCATTTTTCATTAAAAAAAATATTTTGTTCTGTTTTTCTGAATTAATGAGATCCCTCAAAATCCTGCCAGGAGCTCTATGGGAGCTAATGTGAAAATGTAGTTCATCGACAACCACAGAACTTGCTATTATATTAATTACAGATACAAATTTGATTATTTATATTAAATTATTCTCTTTGTAAAATAAAAACAAATCAATACAATAGCTTATAAAAACATCACCAATGTGTATTTCAATGCATAGTAAAAACCTTAGACATGTATGAAACACATATAGGCCTAACCCAAAATGGCCAAAGCGGTTAATAAATAATATGAACATTCGATAAACTGTGGGAAAACTGATTTAGAAAGCAATATTTGTTTTACTGTGAGCAAAAATATCATGCTGTAAAACTATAATGAAAATAATATGCTATAAAATCATTATGAGCGAATTCTCCTAAAAGTGGGCTCACTTGAACAAAAAAGGGGCCCCTTTTAGGAGAATAATTAATATAAATAATCAAATTTGTATCTGTAATTAGCTACAATAGCAAGTTCTGTGGTTGTCGATGAACTATTACATTTTCACATTCATTAGAATTAAAATTTACGTGTCCTGGTGTTTATTATTAATATAACAGATTCATATATTCATGGATTTTGATTCCAGTGGCGGCTACATATGGATTGTTTCCAATTTCCAATAACTCCAGAGCGTTGTAAAGTCCAAAAGTCAACATGTTTTGAAAAAGGATAGATGTAATAATTTCCAAAATTCACAACATGTTTTTATCTAACGAAATATTCGCACTCAATCCATGTTTGTTGGCGTTTAGACTTTCAAAACCATTTTCACTGTGGTGGAAAAAACGTATACAAAGCGAGGCACGCACCTTCCGGGGCAGTCTAGCTAATATATCATATATATAGGCCTATGTATTTATATAGTCTAGCACTATTATATATTACAAAAAAAGATCGTATTATGTAGGACTATCTGCGTTAAGCTTGGCTCCATTTAATCCATTCTATTTTATTCAATACATTTTTAGGGTGATGGCGCCATAAAATATGACGACAGACATTAGAAGCTTCATTCTAAAACCTCAATAGAAGTTTCGAATGTAAATATGACATGACATTTGGTACAGTCTAGTATGAGCGGTCAGAATGACCGCTATGGCCATTCTAGTAGTTCTAGAATTCCGGTAGTTCTAGTGTTAAATGCAAGTACAAGTCTATTGCTTGATTAGTGTCCTTTGGAAGATCAAAGTGTGTCTCAGCCATGACAGTATTACAAATGGCATAGACAGAAATGTCTTTGTATTGAAGGCCAAGTTTAAAATATATCTCTATAAATTCATAGCATCCAAGTCTCAGACGACTCAAAGTAAAATAAAACCGGATTAAACCTGAAAGGCGGGACATGTTTACTTCCATGCAATCCAGCTAAAATAGAGCTCCTGGCAGGATTTTGAGGGATCTCATTAATTCAGAAAAACAGAACAAAATATTTTTTTAATGAAAAATTATCTCGTAATTCTGAGATAATTAAGTCGTTAATTCAGAAAAACAGAGTACATTTTTTTTCTCAAGTGAATGCAATACGCCTCCGTAGTTTGCTGGATTACGAATAGTCGGCAGATATTTTTTTAAAATTAACTTACATTTTAAATGAACAAATATTGTAAGTGAACAACAATAGCTCAAGTTTAGAAAAACATTTATTATTAAGACTTTAAAAAATATTTCTGCATCTGAGTATAATGAGTTGAGTTGAGAATAACAATAAACTAGCAGCCAGAGTCTGCTTGTCATACATTGCTGACAGAAAGCGCTGCGGTTTAAAGTGGACTTCGTTTTCATGGTACACAGAATGTTCTAGGGCTAGGCAACATTAAATGTTTAGCTAATAGTTTGAAGTTACCTAGCAACAATGTATGTTAACGTTAGCTCAGTCAATGTTAGTATCAACAGGTGTAGACAAAATAAAAATTACCCTGACCTGATCTAATTTACTGAATCAACCAACTCACATCTCCTTTCTTTTTTTCATCCATGAAGATATTAAAACCTGTTGCTGGCGTTTCATGACTGACTACTGCGATACCGGCTGCTCAGTAGAACTTTCAGTGCGCTTACAGTTACACTATTAAGAGTGTGCACGAGGCGTTCCTGCCTGTCTCTGTCAATGCGCGGCGTCCGCGTACAAGCGCGCAGACGCGCGCACTGACAGAGACAGGCAGGATGTCTGTATTCTGCTCGGTCCTGCTCCTCCGTGGCGATGACGGCGCGCGGTTAAAAAAAATAATAACAAACGAATTTGAAAGTGGGGGGGGACACGAACGGGATTTTGAAAAGTGGGGGGGACATGTCCCCCCTGTCCCCATAGAAAATTACGCCCGTGTACGTGTATATGTGTGAAGGTGTGTTATGTACGTATATGTATAGAAAACAAGGTACTGTGAATTTATACGAAGGTTTGAAGTGATTAAATGTAGACACTTCCATAGTGTGTGCTATCGTAGCAGGCTGGTTGGTTAGCTAGCAAACGGTAAGCTAACTGAAAACATTAAAACATTTACAACTTGGATGGTGTATGCTAGCTTACAGAGTTAGGGTTAGCTAGCTAATGGTAAGATAACTAAAAACACAAATCAACTAAATAAGTTGAGTAGTGTGCTAGCTTAGCAAACTGAGTGGCTAGTTATCTAATGGTAAGCTAACTGAAAACGTTAAAAAATTAACAACTTGAATGGTGTATGCTAGCTTACAGAGTTAGGGTTAGCTAGCTAATGGTAAGATAACTAAAAACACAAATCAACTAAATAAGTTGAGTAGTGTGCTAGCTTAGCAAACTGAGTGGCTAGCTATCTAACAGTAAGCTAACTGACAACAACAACAAAAAAATGAATTGTGTACTACCTTAGCAGGGTTAGGGTTAGCTAGCTAATGGTATGGAAACTAAAACCATCAAGAAAACTTAAGTTGTGTAGTGTGCTAGCTTAGCAGGGTTAGGGTTAGCTAGCTAACAGTAAGATAACTAAAAACCCAACGAAAACGAATGTTGAGTAGTGTTGGCTTAGCAGGCTGAGTGCTAGCTATCTAACGGTACGCTAACTGACAACAAAAACAGAAATAACTTGAGTAGTGGATGGTAGCTTAGCAGGGTTAGGGTTAGCTAGCTAACGGTAACTAAAAACACGAATAAAACTAAATAAGTTGTGTAGTGCTAGCTTATAAGGATGACCGGCTAGCTATTAATGTGACCAGATGTCCCGGTTTACCGGGACAGTCCTGATTTTAAGAGGAGTGTCCTGTTTGGGATAAATAAAGCTCAAATGTGGTTAAATCGTGAAAAATAAAATATGCATTTTCACAAACTATATATACAGTTAAGTGCAAAAGTTTGCATGCACCTTTTTTATAAGTTTTCACACCCCTTTCAGAATGTAACCAAATATAAGACATTATTTATGTAGTTCTGCCCTTCAGAACATTTAATCTAAATTACGCAGATCATTCTGTTCAAAAGTTTGCACCCCTTTGGTTCTTGTGCTGCCTTCATGAGCATCAATGAATGTTTGCACCTTTTGTAATAGTTCCTCACATACAGACAAAACACCTCTTTTATGTATCAACAACCCATATTTAAGGATTTCTAATCAGGCACCAAATATAATTCCCAAAAGAAAAACATCTTTCAGCCAACGGAATCAATAAAGGGTCCAATGGAGTTGGAATTAGATGCTGCTTGGATTTGTCATGACACTGAATTCTGGCAACCTGGTTCTGCTGTCAAACTCAAACACATCTCTCACAAAAATCACAGATGTGAGACGCAGCTAATACACATTTATCCCTTGGAATGTTTGTGGAAAGCCGGAAAAATACATTTCAGCTGAAACGTTGAAGTGTCCGATTTCTCGTGCATAATCTGGGTTTTATGGTAGTTTGGATACAATAAAGCTCTCAGCTTCAACAAACAGTGCCGTTTGATTCGCGCCCACGAGACCTGTGAAAACAGCAGTCACGCTCAATATTAGCATTAAATGAGAGCGCCGCTAAAATCTCTCAATGTGATGCAAGAGCGATTCGATACTTCTGTGTGAAAACAGGAAATATCTTTTGTAGAGCTCTTGGATCTGCCGGCGGACACTAGATATGAGCGTTTAAAGGCTTGTTTACATTGTGGAGAAGGTATGATTAACTTGTTAATGTTGCACATAACTTTGCGCTGCCAATGTCAGCAATGGGTGGATTTATAATCAAAACGGAGCGATTCTCAAGGACAAAATGTATCCCAAAAGCAGCCTTTAACCACATCTGCTTTCCCAACGCTTCTCTTCTGAAGTGAGCATCTTAAGTCTGTGGTCTGACGGTTTGTGAGGGGTGAGCTTGAGTTTCTATATCATATCTGACGCCGTGCACTCTTAAAACGAGGCACATGCTTGATACTTGCTTCAGTTTAGCATTTTAATGACTCTGAATGCACATTTGAGATACACACTTTTTACAGCACCAAGAAATCTTTCAGATGTAGTCACACATGTCAACAAGATGCTAAGATACAAACAAACTTCAGATATTAGCATAAAGTGGCACATTACACCAGTAGCGGTTCTAGCTTGTTTGGAGTCCTAGCTTGTTTGGCTTCAACACGGCCCTGGGGGGAGGGGAAGGGGGTATGTGATTCTAAATGAGAACGCCCCCAATGTTACTTGATGGCTTGACTGGTAATCTTGCATACCGGGCATTTTCCAGGTGAGCCGACGCACTTTGGGACCGATCAGGGGTGGACTGGCCATCGGGAGAACCCATTATGGAGGGCCATTATCGCAGATAATGGGCCGCGATAAGCCAAAATGATCCACCACGTTATGCAGAACGGACCAAAAAAATTGCGCCCCGATATGCAGAGAAGGACAGCGAACAAACCCGAACAAACAGCGAAATTTTGGGCCATTTGCTACGTAAAATACCGGGCCTATTTCTCTTCCCAGTCCCTGTGGGGGTGTGTGCATTTGTGATTGTAATTGAGGACACCCCCAAAGTTGTTTACCGTGGGTGGGCACTGCCTCATGCCGCCCCTCCACAAGATCATGCCTAAATCCGCCACTGCATTACACCTCCAGAGGTTGCGGTGTTTTACCCCTGAAACTGAATCGTTCTGAAACTTGGTTCATGACAACTGGAAAGAGTTCATGTTGAGAAACAAAACGCATTTTTATTGCAACATTAAGGAACTAAAACTTTGAACGATTGGGCAGAAACTGAACTCAAGCAAAAAAAGTCACCAAATACAACGATGTTAATATTGATAACTTATTAATGTTACTAAATAATGTTATTAATTATCTAAGTAATTTATTAATTCATTAATTTTGTTTTTTAAAAACTTTTCTGTACAGGTATAATTTATTATTTAAATTGACTATGTATTTAATTTACTTATGGAATTATATACTGTATATATATGGTGGAATGCAAAAGTTTGGACAAAGTATAAAGAGCATTTTTATTCATTTAAAACAAATTAAAAGTAAAAAGAAATATTGCAGATGTTGCCGCTTTTGTAGGTGATTAATCTAATGTACGTAAATTAGTGATAATGATTCCTAATACTAAGAATAATATCTCAAATGCATGTTAAATTGTTATGCTGACCATTGGTCTCAGACCCTACTGTATATATTAGCCTAACTAATGATTTCAGTCAAGACAACCAGGTGTTGATGGAAAAAAATAAGACAAATGAATAAACAAAACGAAATACAGTGGTATAAGAATGGATACAAATGTTTTCCTTAAACCCTTCAAGACAAATTCTGCATATTAGTAATGTTTCTTGGCTTTGAGGAAGTCATGTTTGTGTTGCGAGATAAGGGGAATTAAAGCAGAATAAACGGGTTTGGGAAGTGTTTACATTGGCCCCAGCAGTGAAATCAAACTGCCCCTGTGGCTTTTCCAATAACATGTGATGCTGAAGATGTGTGTTTTCCTTCCCTCATCAGCTGCACACTGCACAATGGAGAAAAGAAAACATTGGGAAATCAATAAGTTAAAGGTTTATATTCCTTGGAGGTGGAACATATACTGTGTACTACTGTGAAATCACACCGGGAGAAGATTTCCATGTATCGTGTTTTATGAGCAGTTTCCTGCACGACTCAATATGTGAGTTTATAAGCTCAGCATGTGGAAACAGTGAGGAAACACGAATGAGAAAAAGTGAGCGAGAGTTTTCCATCTATGTATCATTCTTATCAGTGACTTTTAAATTAAATATAGTGGAGGTAGACCGATATGCCAGTTTTGCCGATAAATCACTGATAGTTGCTGATATTCCTTTTATCTGTTCCTCGATGTTCATTTGATAAATAAGTGTTTAAAATTTAAGCAAGGACATGAAAAGTCAAATTTGACATTGATGAGGGGAAACGCCCCCTTTGATGAGGAGAAATGCCCCCTTTGACGAGGGGAATCTTCCCCTTTGACGAGGGGAAACGTCTCCTTTGACGAGGGGAAACGCCCCCTTTGACGAGGGGAAACGCCCCCTTTGACGAGGGAAACGTCTCCTTTGACGAGGGGAAACTTCCCCTTTGACGAGGGGAAACGGCCCCTTTGACGAGGGGAAACATCTCCTTTGAGGAGGGACACGTCTCCTTTGACGAGGGGAAACGGGACCTTTGACGAGGGGAAACGTCTCCTTTGACGAGGGGAAACGCCCCCTTTGAAGAGGGGAAACGTCCTCTTTGACGAGGGGAAACGTCCTCTTTGACGAGGGGAAACGCCCCCTTTGACGAGGGAAACGTCTCCTTTGACGAGGGGAAACGGTCCCTTTGACGAGGGAAACGTCTCCTTTGACGAGGGGAAACTTCCCCTTTGACGAGGGGAAACGGCCCCTTTGACGAGGGGAAACGGCCCCTTTGACGAGGGGAAACATCTCCTTTGAGGAGGGACACGTCTCCTTTGACGAGGGGAAACGCCCCCTTTGACGAGGGAAACGTCTCCTTTGACGAGGGGAAACGGTCCCTTTGACGAGGGAAACGTCTCCTTTGACGAGGGGAAATGGCCCCTTTGACGAGGGGAAACATCTCCTTTGAGGAGGGACACGTCTCCTTTGACGAGGGGAAACGGTCCCTTTGACGAGGGAAACTTCCCCTTTGACGAGGGGAAATGGCCCCTTTGACGAGGGGAAACATCTCCTTTGAGGAGGGACACGTCTCCTTTGACGAGGGGAAACGTCCCCTTTGACGAGGGGAAACGGGACCTTTGACGAGGGGAAACGTCTCCTTTGACGAGGGGAAACGCCCCCTTTGAAGAGGGGAAACGTCCTCTTTGACGAGGGGAAACGTCCTCTTTGACGAGGGGAAACGCCCACTTTGAGGAGGGAAATGTCTCCTTTGACGAGGGGAAACACCCCCTTTGAGGAGGGAAACGTCTCCTTTGACGAGGGGAAACGCCCCCTTTGAGAGGGGAAACGCCCCCTTTGACGAGGGAAACGTCTCCTTTGACGAGGGGAAACGCCCCCTTTGACGAGGGGAAACGCCCCCTTTGACGAGGGAAACGTCTCCTTTGACGAGGGGAAACGTCCTCATCACCACATACATTATGTCTCTAATATATTTTGAATTATAATAATAATATATAGGCTATAAAAATGTTAATTTGGTAAACATAAAAAAAATAGAGCATTGTAACGGAGCCAAGTCTCCATCATTTCAAAATAAGAGTCCCCAGTGTGTATTTCAGGCTTGTTTAGTCTCATGTTATGTACCCAATCTTCTTTTTTCTGATTATTATTGGTTGAAAAATAAACTACATCTGGAATGTATTCATTTTGTACACTGGCCTTTATGCCTGTTCTGACTAAGAAAATGTTGTAACAATCTATGAATTGATTTTAAAAACTATCGGCCGATTAATCTGTTATTGGCATCGGCAAAATCCACTATTAGCCGACCTCTAAAACACAGGCTATGTTTGGAACATACTACTCTTACTATTTCTAATGTACATAGTAGTATGTTTTTTGTATGCATTTATTAACTGGATGAACAACTACATTTGTCAATATGTGCAGGAGGTCTTTCTTTTGAAAAAAAAAGCCACTTGTTTTGAAACATTTTTAAGTGTAATTTAAGTATATAAATATTTTTTGGGGACATTTTATGAGCAAGTATAAAAATGACTGTATGAATGATGAAAGATTTGCAAACCAGATTAAACACACACAAGAGGAGAACATTCATCCAAAGCTGTAAAATGTTTGACAGGAGGAAAGAGGCGATTAGTCATGAGGCAACCAACCCATAACAAAACCTAAACGGCCAAAGGTTTCACCTCTTTGGACTGAAAATACACGTAGTAAAAACCGTGTTGACAGAAATCGAATCCATCTTTTTTTTTTAAATGGGGACTTTTGAGTTTTACAGTTCCCTGATATTACGTTTATTTCCTTTATTTTACAGCCACACAAATATCCTCACCCCACTCCACACCGTCACGTTAAACCTCTCAGGTGTTGAAAACAGCATTTAGGCCTTGACCTTGTCACGTTAGGAACGGTTGGGGCTGATTTTACACTGGGGGGTCGTGTTACGGATCGCACGGACAAAAAGTGAGCTAGTCTCGGGTCCCTCGGCGCTAAACACACCCACTAATGCTTTTTGTACAGAAAGCCGCAAGAACAATGAGCGTTTTCTGCCCACAATTAGCTGTGTTAGACACGCTAATGAGGACGTGGAGGGGCGCATATAGGCTGCACTGAGGAAACATTGCTCATTAACGTCTAACTCTCACCGATGAATAATTACAAACGTAAAGATTGAAAACAGAGATCCGTCCGGTTTAATGTCAGGGGAGACGGTGATATTTTGAGTCCTGTCTGCAGTTCATCCTTTGTCATATTCAATGAGTCGCCCATGGCAGAACTGAGCAGCTGTCATGACAAGCTGACCTTTGACCTCAGGCTCAGCGAGAACTTCCATTCACGGTCACAGCGACAACCAGCCGAGGCTGAGAGAACAAACTAGCCATTTTTCACAAGTCTTTGATCTTCCTATAGGCCTCTTGTAAAATGATTAATTACGAATTTTCAAAGGGTGAGCTTAAAGAGTTAACATTAAATATTAGCTGAAAGCAATTAATTGTTCCACCTCTGCATTATTTGCATTCATATATACATTTATTTACAAGACAAACAAAATGGACTAAATGATCACAACCTGAGAAACCAGTGACCGTTAAAGGTCGAGCATGGGTCACCACTGTGCAAAAACAGTCACCATTAGCTTTCATTTGTTTTCCATATAATGAAAGTGAATGGTGACTGAGGCTAACACTCTGATTAGCATCTCCAAGTCATTAAAATTTGGAACAAAATGAGGGTGAGTAGAATTTGCATTTTTGGCTGAACTTTCCCTTTATGAGGGTAATCGAAGACGTAAACAAAAAGGCAGATGGAAAGTATGCAAAGACACAAAACAAAAAGGATCAATGTATGAATAAAAATATATATGCACTGTTGTTTTACAGTAAATTAGAGTCCTGTTACGGTCTATTTTATGCTTATTTATTGCAGCATAAAAGTTTTTAAAACACCATAGTAAAAACCTATATTTAATGTATCCGGGTCACATTGTTTTTTATCTTGCTTAGTTTTGTTCATGGTTTTCAGTATAAATAAATGTATCAGTTGACGAGCAAATGTATTTATATAAGCCCATTATATTTATTATACATTTTATTCCAAAATATCAAGCTGTGGCAGAGTGGAGGGCGGGCGGGTCAGTGATGCAACACACCCAGCCCCCAATCATGCTAATTAATCCTCACTTAAGAGAGAGTGTGTGAGTATGTGTGTGTGTAAGTATGTGCGTGTGTGTATGTGCGTGTGTGTGTGTGAGAGAGTGTGTGTGTGTGTGAGTGCGTGCGTGTGTGTGTGTATGTGTTTGTGTGTGTGAGAGAGTGTGTGTGAGTGTGCGTGTGTGTGTGAGAGTGTGTGTGTGTGAGTATGTGCGTGTGTATGTGTGTGTGTGAGAGTGTGTGAGTGTGTGTGTGAGTATGTGCGTGTGTGTGTGTGTGTGTGTGAGTGCGTGCGTGTGTGTGTGTATGTGTGTGTGAGAGTGTGTGTGTGTGTGTGAGAGAGTGTGTGTGAGTATGTGCGTGTGTGTGTGTGAGAGTGTGTGTGTGTGTGTGAGAGAATGTGTGTGTGTGTGTGTGTGTGTGAGTGTGTGTGAGTATGTGCGTGTGTATGTGTGTGTGTGAGAGTGTGTGAGTGTGTGTGTGAGTATGTGCTTGTGTGTATGTGTATGTGTGTGTGTGTGTGAGAGTGTGTGTGAGTATGTGCGTGTGTATGTGTGTGTGTGAGAGTGTGTGAGTGTGTGTGTGTGTGTGTGTGTGTGTGTGTGTGTGTGTATGAGAGTGTGTGTGAGTATGTGCATGTGTGTGTGTATGTGTGTGTGTGTGTGTGTGTGTGAGTGTGTGTGTGTGTGTGTGTGTGTGTGTGTGTGAGAGTGTGTGTGAGTATGTGTGTGTGTGTATGTGTGTCTGTCTGTCTTTTGGTTAAGTTTTATATTAAACTATTATTTATATTATCAAGCCGGTTCTCGCCTCCTCCTTTCCATTAATACCTTTACCTTGGTGCCGAAACTTGGGAAGAAGGAGAAGTAGATTCCTCGTCACTTCCATCCACCCCAATGGAGCAGCCGTGACCATTCGCCAAGGGACGGAGGAGCCCGGCCACCTGAGAGCGGACAGGGCTGCTGCCAAGGGTGGGGGAGACCTCTTCCATCCACCCCTTCCTGTTCTAAACGCACGTGGCTATAACTTTTGATTGCTTTGTCGTATCAACACAACATTTTTCTCAGATACAGGTGACATGTTTGGAAACAAAACAAAAGCAGTTTTATGGAGCCCAGAGATTTATAATGTCAAGTCAGAAAAATGAGAATTCGTTTTTTGTGTGTGATTTGTCAGCAGTCTCTTAGGCTGCGAGTCTCAGAACGTATCATCATTTATAGCATTACATTTTTTAAGTTTTAAT
The DNA here is from genome assembly GCF_025860055.1 of Xyrauchen texanus. Taxonomy (NCBI): domain Eukaryota; kingdom Metazoa; phylum Chordata; class Actinopteri; order Cypriniformes; family Catostomidae; genus Xyrauchen; species Xyrauchen texanus. The sequence goes on from NC_068302.1 coordinate 41,781,247, forward strand.
TTTGGGTATGCCACTGAAACACGAAACATTTAAAAACACCTTCAGAGCTTAAAGGGTTAATTAAAAGTAATCTGATTACAAGAACATAAAATGTAACGTGTTACACTTCTTTTTGACTGAAGTAATTAGATTAGAGTAACTAATAATTTAATGTAAACACCCAACGCTGCTTGCAAGCTATGAAAAGAGTTTAACTCTGTACAAACGCACAATTATTGCTGAAAGGGGAAATAATAATGTTGAAATGATTGTATTAATCACAACGAACACTGAACAACTGATGATTCAAATGAATAAATGTGCGGCAACACTCACTGGAAGAAATCTTGCAGACGTGCATGAAGAGATCAGGATAAATGTAACGTAATAAGGATCAAATAAATGTGAGAGATTTCACACTCCACTAAACGTTCTCTAATAAAACTCGCTGTGGGGCGTTTGTACACCCGGCCGATTCGTGACCGGCTCAATGCGAGTCATTAATCTCATTCAGCCAAAATATAAAGAGTAATATTTGTGTTAACTAGCCATTACCAAAGAAAGGTGATAATTGAATTACTGCCATAACTACAGGACTGTCTGTGAGCCGGGCACATTTCTTCATCGCCGTTTCCAAAATAATGTAGTTGGATTTTATTGGACCCTGGAGTATGTGTTATGACCAGCCATAATTAGCCCTGACTGATGGTGCGTATTAACATCAAACAATTAGTGCACATGGTCGTTTTGAGAGGTGGAGAATAAATGTGCATGGTGATGGAGGGCTCGGCGGACCAAACGTTCGCTTGATGAAAACCAGTTCTGGCATCGCCACCGAAACAATTATACAGCAAGAGTGAGCAGTGCCTTATGGGTAACTGTCACTCAATTGTGCACAGGCTAATTAACGTGTTTCCAAAACGGAGCTTTGCTTTGTTGACGGGGGCAGTTTTTAGGCCTGAACGCTGGCCAAGAGACGTGCTGTCGCTCATTTATTCAACTGGTGTATGATCCATAACGGTAAAGTCCACATGCATCCACAGAATTAAACCACAGAGTGCTGCTGTAATATGGACAAAGAGTTATTCCCAAATGGATATATGGGTCATTGACAAATACGGTGCTAAAATAGGGATGCACGAAATTTCGTCCGCCCAAATTTTTTATTATGTATATATATATATATATATTTTATGTTGCACATTAAAGTCCACATCCCCAGAAGTGACGTGATTGCTCACCTGGTCATTAGCGCATTAACGAAGAGCGTTTTCCAGTGCTATGATAATGTGTGCTATGTCATAGCCGTTACTGTCTAGCTCCAAAATGGCATAAAATAAGCACAATGGTTTCCGGTTTCGGTCCAATGTGTCGGACAATCATTTTAATTGTAAAAGTTTGTAGAAATGTAGTCATCATGTCCATGTTGGATTCATAACTTTTAGGAAACGTTTATAGCATTTTCTACAATTAATTAATTAATTAACGACATCATGTAAAATGTATTAAAATACTTCCCTTGCACCTTGAATACACGTGAGTGCATTTAAATCATTTGTAATCAGAATACATCCATCCATCAATCCATGTTCAACCGCTTATCCGAAGTCGGGTCACGGGGGCAGCCGCTCCAGCAGGGGGCCCCAAACGTCCCTATCCCGAGCCACATTAACCAGCTCTGACTGGGGGACCCCGAGGCGTTCCCAGGCCAGTGTGGAGATGTAATCTCTCCACCTAATCCTGGGTCTTCCCCGAGGCCTCCTCCCAGCTGGACGTGCCTGAAACACGTCCCTAGGGAGGCGCCCAGGGGGCATCCTTACCAGATGCCCAAACCACCTCAACTGACTCCTTTCAACGCAAAGGAGCAGCGGCTCTACTCCGAGCTCCTCACGGATGACTGAGCTCCTCACCTTATCTCTAAGGGAGAAGCCCGCCACCCTTCTGAGGAAGCCCATTTCGGCCGCTTGTACTCGTGACCTAGTTCTTTCGGTCATGACCCAGCCTTCATGACCATAGGTGAGGGTAGGAACAAAAATTGACCGGTAGATCGAGAGCTTTGCCTTTCGGCTCAGCTCTCTTTTCGTGACAACGGTGCGATAGAGCGAGTGCAATACCGCCCCCGCTGCCCAGATTCTCCGACCAACCTCCCACTCCATTGTCCCCTCACTCGTGAACAAGACCCCGAGGTACTTGAACTCCTTCACTTGGGGCAATACCTCCTTCCCTACCCGGAGTACAGATCTGACTTCGTAAAAATGGACTAAAGGCTACTTTTAGTTTTGGCTAATTATTTGAGAGACTATCAGAGGTACAATTAATTATATAGGATGATTTGATAAGGTCACTCAAAATACACATCTGTATGATTAGACTGGTCACTTTTGGCAGCCAATCAGACACAACGACGTCCCAATCACACGTAACGGTTCCAGTCGTCAGTCTCCAGAGAAACTCTTTTGAGGTTCAAACAGCACAAAGGGGGTTTAATTATCTTTCTTTGTTATTCGCACAACAGATCCGCTTCATCCCGTTAAAAGAGGACTCCTATGCCCCCCTCAAACACACCACTGGCCCATTCTTTCTGCCCGCTCATGGGGAATCTCAGCCGGTGTGGTGCGTTTCATGGCGCTCATGAGATAGACGAACGCTCCACTGGCTCTCTCAGAAGAACAGAGGCTTTCAAACACTTCACGGGAAGAAGAAATGAGACAGAACCCTGCCGGGAAGGACACCACATGGGGAAAACTGCAGGAAGAGTGAAAGCAACTGATCTAAGAGCCGTTTGAGCCGTTGTGATTGAAGATGCTAGACTTCAGAGATCAACGGTGACTCATAACCACAATAATGCAAGAACATTTTTCAGCAATTCCGAGGTGAAATGTCCACTGTGTGGCGCTAAAAGCGAGTGAAATGTTCTCCCAAACAGATGAGGTTTGCTCTATTAATGCTCTATCGAGTTTAAAACCAATAAAACTGACCTCCCTATCATAAACCTTCAACCTAAACCTCAACGATAGTGTCATAAAAACACAACAACGTCATTTTGTGGTGCTTCTATGACACTTTGGGTTCACGTGTGGACTTGTGCGCTCTTCAGGACTCGTACCCGCTCCGTTACATCACAAATGCAACACTATCAGTCGAGCTGCCGCACAATCTGATCACACTCGAACAAGATTGTAAATGTAGTTGATGTAATACAAACGTTAAAATGAGTCATACGCTATTGTGAAAGTGTTTAGACATCATTAGATAGTATTCAGTAAGTGTTTATGAACTGATAATCTGCCATTTTACTCGTGATCTGTGTGAAAGTGAAGGTTTCATGATTTTAGTCAAGAGATTTCACAGAATGAGTTTCATTCTGTGTCATTTGAGTCATCATTGAGTCTGTGTCGTGTATTTGGCACCATCTCCTGGTGGCCATATGTAACATTGCGCTTCATGTGGATTATCTAATGATCTATACATCTGATTATCTTGTGTGTGGACTCGATTGAAAGATAATCGCCTCCTCAAAATAATGATATGTGATGTTTTATGTTCCATTTATGTTTTGTGAATTTATAAGCAAAACGCTGCATATAAGCAACACTAACATAATTATCAAAGACATATATTTAGCTGTTACTCGCTATAGTTTTGATTGCGAGTAACACACATAGTCTGGTTGTATTTTACTCTTCAAGAGCTTTCCAACAACATATGACACCTGACTATTTGATCAGTTTGATGTTTTTACCGATTGCAATATTTCAATTATTTTTCATAAATTATAAATTCTGAATACTTCAGATTTATCCGCAAATTTCAAAGCACTCGTTCAGTTTTGGTCATAATGTCTGCACGCATTAGAAAGTAGAGCTTCTAAACTTTCAAACGACACCTATTGTGTGTTGGTCAAGACTATAGTTATTAATATTTTGGCAATGGGCCCCAATGGGTACAGATAAATGTTCCATAGTTTAATGTGTTCTTTACCAGCTTGCATTTAAACTAATAGATTTACATCAAAAGGGAGAATCAGATGAAATGGAAATGCTTCTTGAGTCTCATGAATTAATGTCTCTGTTCAAACCAGACTGTTTTAATTTGAACAAATTCCTCTGTGTCGGGATAGTTAGCCTTTGTGACACATCTTTTGGTTTTCTGTCGATGAAGGGGTACTTGAGACTAACTGATGGTGCAGTGGGAGTACTTACACCAATCCTGTTGTTTTAGAACTAGTCACTTCAGACTCAATTGTCCCTAGAAAACCAGAATAAATGGCACTTTGTGGCATAAACATCAGATTTTGAATGGGTTCAACTTTTTTAAATGTGTTTCTAGTTGGTCTCCGTGGCATAACTAGCGTTTTGGAGGCTTTGATTACTCGACAAATGGCATGTTTGATGAATATTTGTACAAATATTCCCAGAAAATAACCACATTTGAGCATGTTGATGTTTTGTTTATTGCTGGGCATGTCTGTAAAGGTTCTACCACTGTCTGGAAAACCATTGAAGAAATGTGCCACCCTGCAGTCGAAATACAGGCGCCTGACCTCGAGGTTCCCCTTTATGAATATTGCACTTCATGCATGGTCCTGAAAAGCCCCAGTGTTACCTCTAAAACAGACAACAGTGTTTATTCTCATTTCTTAAGGGACATGAGATAAGTCTTGGCCTCTGGTGGCCCTTTAGCTTGACCCCGTACACAAATCTCAATGGGCAATAATGCAATACGCCATTAGCGTGAAAAGGAATTTGTTTACGTTTACATAAGGGACGCCACCTCAGTGCCAGCAGGCCACCGGATCAGCATTTAACCAGATGCCATCGGATTAAGATCCGACCTTCGCTCTGTTTTCCCTCGTCGGAAAAGTGCCTCTCTTCTAATATATGAGTCCTCTGAGGAAAAGAGCAAAATAATGAAAAACGAGCCGCCCCACAAGCCGCTGTTTTATAAGTGTTGATTGGACGGTGAAGCTTTGCTGAAGAATGTTGATAAAAGATAAATCCGAGTGCAGCTTGAAGAGTTACTGGAGTAGAACAGGAGCGAGCGCTTTTATTGTGTTTGCTATTGCAATAAAGGTTTCTCCAGTATAAAGTTGTTATATTTGTGTGTTTCCCAAATGTAAAGCACACAGTTGAGCCAGCAAGCACCTTTAATATTTGTTTTATATAATCGTTTTGCCGTGGGCTGTAAAAACAGCAACTGAGTGGAATCCACTATAATATACGGCACTTAATAACAGCACACAGCGGGACAAACATATACGCTCATGATGATATTAACGACCCTGCTGTACTTCAGACGAGGGTTTGGCCTTGTTTGGACTGCAGATATAGAAATATTCATATAATTAAAATGCATTACAGTCCTGTAGCAGAAGAGTTCATCATTGATGAGACGATACAAAAAGTGGCTTTAGAGTACAATGTCGTCACTTACTGCCCCTGGAGTAAACAGGTGGTACTACAAGATTGTATTTCTCAGGAATCTTCCTCATTACAATCCGTGGGCATTGCCATTAATTGCGTACATTTTTTTAACGTGTTATTTTTATTACAATTAATCGCACTGAATTAACACGTTACAATGACAGCCCTAATTTTAAGACATCAGCTTAATTTTTCGTTCAACCAGTTATTTTTTGGAACCCATTCAACGTAAATATTATTATCATTTGTAAAAAAATATATAATATATTATAATAGAAATATCACACGAGCAAGAGTGCGATATGACCCTATATCAGCACTGCTGTGATTCGGCCGCAGGTCGAGTGCTGTAGGTAATCACAGCAGTGCTGATATAGGGTCATATATCACGATTGCGAGTGTGATATTACTTATATATCACTTAATATATCAATATTACTTATATATATATATAAAACAACAGTTTACAAAAAAATTATTTACGGAAAAACTGAGTACAGCATAAAAACATACTGTGTGTGTGTGTGTGTCTGTGTGCGTGCGTGTGTGTCTGTGTGCGTGTGTGTGTGTGTGTGTCTGTATGCGTGTGTGTCTGTGTGCGTGCGTGTCTGTGTGCGTGCGTGCGTGTGTATGTATGTGTGTGCGTGTGTCTGTATGCGTGTGTGTCTGTGTGCGTGCGTGCGTGTGTATGTATGTGTGTGCGTGTGTATGTGTGCTAGTATGTGCGTGCGTGTGTGTGTATGTGTGTGTGTGTGTGTGTGTCTGGGTGCGTGCGTGCGTGCGTATGTATGTGTGCGTGTGTATGTGTGCTAGTATGTGCGTGCGTGTGTGCGCGCGTGTGTGTGTGTCTGTGTGTCTGTGTGCGTGCGTGCGTGTGTGTCTGTGTGCGAGCGTGCGTATGTATGTGTGTGCGTGTGTGTGTGCTATTATGTGCGTGTGTGTGTCTATGTGTGTGTGTGTGTGCGTGCGTGCATGTATATGCGTATGTGTGTGCGTGCGTGTGTGTATGTGTGTGTGTGTGTGTGTGTGTGTGTGCATGCGTGCGTGTATATGTGTGTGTGCGTGTGTGTGTATGTGTGTGTGTATGTGAGATTGTGTATGAATGTGTGTGTGTGTGAGTGTGTGAGTGTCTCGGTGTGTGTGAGTGTCTCTGTGTGTGTGTGTATGTGTGCTAGTATGTGCGTGCGTGTGTGCGCGCGTGTGTGTGTGTGTGTGTCTGTGTGTGTGTGTCTGTGTGCGTGCGTGCGTGCGTGTGTCTGTGTGCGAGCGTGCGTATGTATGTGTGTGCGTGTGTGTGTGCTATTATGTGCGCGTGTGTGTGTGTCTATGTGTGTGTGTGTGTGCGTGCGTGCGTGTATATGTGTACGTGTGTGTGTGCGTGTGTGTGTGTGTGTGTGTGTGTGTGTGTGTGTGTGTGTGTGCATGCGTGCGTGTATATGTGTGTGTGCGTGTGTGTGTGTATGTGTGTGTGTGTATGTGAGAGTGTGTATGAATGTGTGTGTGTGTGAGTGTGTGAGTGTCTCGGTGTGTGTGAGTGTCTCTGTGTGTGTGTGTGTGTGTGCGCGTGTGTGTGTGTGTGAGCGATAGTAGAGTTTAGATAGTGATTTATTGACTCACTAATAACACATAAAAGACACACATTCACACCAAATGCTGGCCTAAACTATTACTCTGCAGAACGGGTTTGTTCACTGATTGATTCGTTTGACACTTATGTCATGTTTGGGCTCGTTTGAATCGGGATCGTCTGCTGTAAGTTACTGTACATCATTGTCTATGTTACATGAATGTTTCAGGAAGGAAAAACGTGACAAACACACACTCCTGTTTACTATATTCATGTCTGTGAGGATGTCATACAGTGAGCATCATGTTTGCTTCCTTAATTCAAATTCAGGAATAGAAATGAAATATTAAAGGTGATTCTATTGTGAACGGCGCACAGATGCCGTCTCTAATGGTGGTGTGCAACACCGATTGCTTTTAGACGTTCAACTGCTTTCAAAGAAATTGCAAATGTAGCATGTAGCTTGAAAGCGTTCCTCTCTCTGCCTTCATCCTTCCATTACAGTAATTGCACCAATGAAATGGACCAATTTTCTCGAAAATTGTTGATATTCCAGTTCCTGCGACAATGATGGAAAACCTACCCAGCTTAGATCAAAACCATTACAGACACAAAGGAAAAAGTGTATTAATTACTGTAGCACAGAAAGCATTGATTCCTTTAAACAACACCTTGTCAAAGCGTGCTAAATCCATCACTTAAACAGCACTTTCCTCAGCCAAGCGCAACAATCTTCCTCTAAAACCCTGAAGAGCTCTTCAATCCATCTGGGGCTCGTCTTAAAGAGACTTTATGATATTTTGCTCCTGAACGACACTAGCAGTCGTCCCCACAAATGATAGACTCCCCAAAACCAAACAGCGCCAACGAAAGCGAACCCGGATTCCAAGAGCGTGTTTCCCATGAAAGTGTGTTGAAACGGCTGGAGTCGCCCCTCCGGACAAGCCTTGTGACTCATTAATGAGGGATTTAAGCTGGACATGTACAGCACGCCTGATTGGCTCCTGGGATGTTTCTATTGTTTCTCCCAGACAGCATTAATGGAGAACAAATGAAGACTTTTGCTGAAGTCTCCCGGCACTCCTGAGAAAAAGACTCGAGTAATCTCACACAGAGTTTCAGAGAAGCGCCCGCTGTGTCTCAAACTGTGCTAATATTGACCAGGACACCTGGAATCAAAGTCTGCGATCTAAAGTCAGAGATCGTAATATAACTCATTTCTGTAAAATTTTTAAATCTGACATGCATTAGTATTCATACTTTCATTTATTTCCACATTTATTTATTTATACATACTGTACATTTATTTCCAATTTTTTAAAATGTATTTACACATTTATTTCTTTATTTATACATTTATTTATGTCTACATACTGTACATTTATTTATTGATTTACACATTTATTTATTTATTTATTTACACATTTATTTATACATACTGTATATTTATTTCCAATTGTTTTTATTTATGTATACATTTATTATTTATTTATTTATACATTTATTTATGTATACATACTGTACATTTATTTCCACGTTTATTTATAAATTTATTATTTCTTTATTTCAACATTTA
>NC_068302.1:41797291-41814791 GCF_025860055.1 Xyrauchen texanus
TTGTTGTTTTCAAGGCTTTTTTGTTGTAATATTGACAAGCAAATGCTTCAGTCTGTAACTTGGAAATGTCTCCGTCTTTTTAAGCACTCAACACTATTTAAAGACAACAAAGAGAAACACTGAAAGTGTGTGTGCACTGTGCGGATCATCCCTGCCAAACAGTGATCTTGAAAGATGATTTGAAAGAATCGAGACGCATTAAGGACAGATCGACCCCCTCGTGAGCTGCCTGGCCGCTAATGTGCCCCTCTCTCACAGATAATTACTCACAGCGGGGTAAAAAATGGGGAATTTCCGTAATGACAAGCCTCTGAGACTACAAGAGAAATCGTAGGCAGCACGCTGGCAAAACGCCACGCCACACAACAGCTGGTGTTTAGTCTAGGTGGCACCAAAGTGACAAGACGTAAATACGGGCACCAGACTGACCACACCCCCAATAAAACACATGCGAGACGCGTTCAATCGCCAATCGCTTACAATATATCAACACATTCCAGCACCAAAGCTATTGTAATTCCTCTTTCAATGTGAGAGACAAAAACCATCGTGCAAAACTCTTTCACCCATGCGAATGCGTTTGAGAGACCATGTTTCACGTATCATCGAAGGACGCTTAAAACATCGGTTTAAATGTGAAAACTCGTCTATTTCTCTACGTTTTGGCCGTCCAGACCGAGATGCCGTTTGAATGCTCTCCCAAGTGGATACATTTGAAAACGTCATCTTCACGTTATCGTGACGACGGGGAAGACGGAGATATCTGAAAACGATGACGCATTTGTTGTCATGTAACACAGTCATGTGATCCATTCAACCAAAACAATCAAGATGGCTGCCCATGCTATAGCGGCGCTATTGTGCCGGATATTCACTATGGTAACGTTGGTAAAGATAAATGTTATTTTGTACAACCTTCACAATACATTCCTTTAAAGGTGACAGGAAGTAGCCTACTTACTTTCAGGTGATGAAACCGTACATGCAATGGAGATTTGCCGCATGCACAGTAAGGGGATTCAAGCATTTATATGTTTCATTGTGGACAGGGCTGGACTGGATTTTACATAGCAACTGGCCCAAAAGTTGAGCGGGTGGACGGGGGGTGTTCGCTGTCCTTTTCTGCATACCGCGGCACCGTTTTTGTGGTCCGTTCTGCATAACGTGGCGGCTCATTTTAGCTTATCGCGGACCGTTCGGCCCATTTCGCGGCCCACCCACCGGCCCGCTCGGTTCTCCCGATGGCCAGGTCAAAGTGCGTCGGCTCACCTGGAAAATGCCCGGTGTGCCAGCTTACCATTCCAGCCCTGATTGTGGACGAGCAACATTTGGAAAACGCTTGAAAACGTCAGTCTGGACGCTGAAAACGCTGTTTTCAAAAGTCTCTGGATTAATGTAGACGTAGCCTAACGCCACTGTTTTATGACGTAAATGTTAAAGTGTATTTAAAGTTTTTATTTGTCACAGGAGTCCTCAAGCGTACTAAACTAATCATAACGGATTTGTTAAAGGTGAAAAGCCAAGTTTGACTTCCTGTAGAGTGTAAACATTGACTCAACCAATGGCGTGAGTTCGGGGGCGGGACTCTCAGATGAGGGGTGTGTCCAGGAAACCTGTTTGATTATTATTGCAATTTCATTAGGTGATGCTAGTACAGAAATGACACACTTCACCTTGCAATCGAAAAACGCAATCATTAGTTTAGTTTCTATTCTCAATCCTACAGGAACCACAGACTCATCTGTCTGTCTGTCTGAACTGTCTCACTCCCTCCGGCTTGAATTAAAGATGAATGGCCGCATCATCTGAACTGATCAGTAAATGCAATCAGAGTGTGTTTGCCTCTTAACCTCTGTGTGTTATATACAGTACACTGACACCGAACAGAGAGAAGACTCGACAGTGCGGGTGAGACACTTTCTCTGTGCTTTTACCACGATGCAGATGTGATATTGATTGGCCATTTTGTGAGGAAGGTAATGGCACCAGGATATTAAAAGAGAGAGAGAGATCGATGTGCTCTGCTTTAATGGAGCGATTTGATTCTCTGCAGCTGAAAAAAGCGCTTCATGGACACAGAAAGTGTTGTACTGACAGGGTACAAGTCGACACGTGAGCCAAATGTGTCCTAAAAGCACCACAAAATGACGTGGATTTTGCCGATGCCGATAACTACGGTGGTGGAAAAGGCAGATAACCGATTAATCGGCCAATAATAATTTTTTTTGCAATTAATACAATGTTAAAACCTTTTCTTACAGTGACGGGAAAAGACAAAGAGGTGACAAAAGTCCAAAATGAATAAAATCCCAGATGCATTTATTATGATTTGGTGCATAATATTTATTAACTGTAAACAAGCCAAAAACACACAAGGGACTCTTATTTTGAAATTACAGAGTCTTGGTTCCGTTACAATTATTTAAGTGTTTGTCAAATTATATTTTTATCACCTATATATTCAACAGATGAAGAGTTTTTGCCGATAATAGGTGGTAGCACATGGTAGCACATGCCGATAACCGATTAATCGGCTGATAGTTTTTAAAATCAATTCTTACAATGTTAAAAAAAATTCTTAGTCAGCAAAAACATAGAGGTCAGAATCCAAAAAGAGTAAAATCCCAGATTTAGTTTATTTTTCCACCAAAATCCCCCCAAAAAATCAGAAAAAAATGAAGTTTGGGACTTTTAACACTAAACAAGCCTGAAACACACCAGGGACTTTTATTTTGAAACCGTTCGTTTCCATATAGTCACACGCCTTCGCTTCATTTAAAAAAACGAGATTATCAGAGGAACACGGAGGAATAAGAAAAACTATCGGCAACTATCGGCATAGATTTGTGCTGATAACCGATAGTTCCATAAAGCAACAATCGGAAACGATTAATCAGTAAAACCGATATATCGTTCCACCTCTAGTAGGGAGGTCGGTTTTGTTGATTTAAAACTTGATAGAGCGTCAACATTAAAAACCTCAAGAACATTTCACTCGCTTTTACTGCCACACAGTGGACATTTCACCTCAGAACTGCCGCCAAACGTTGTTATTATATGTCGATACCGATGTTATTAATGTTGGAGAAACGTTATATGTGACGACAAGGGACGTTTCCATATAGTCGCAGGCCTTCACTTCATTAAAAAAACTTGATTACCAGAGAAACACGGAGGAATAAGGAAAACTATCGGCAACTATCGGCATAGATTTGTGCTGATAACCGATAGTTCCATAAAGCAACAATCGGAAACGATTAATCAGTAAAACCGATATATCGTTCCACCTCTAGTAGGGAGGTCGGTTTTGTTGATTTAAAACTTGATAGAGCGTCAACATTAAAAACCTCAAGAACATTTCACTCGCTTTTACTGCCACACAGTGGACATTTCACCTCAGAACTGCCGCCAAACGTTGTTATTATATGTCGATACCGATGTTATTAATGTTGGAGAAACGTTATATGTGACGACAAGGGACGTTTCCATATAGTCGCAGGCCTTCACTTCATTAAAAAAACTTGATTACCAGAGAAACACGGAGGAATAAGGAAAACTATCGGCAACTATCGGCATAGATTTGTGCTGATAACCGATAGTTCCATAAAGCAACAATCGGAAACGATTAATCAGTAAAACCGATATATCGGTCCACTCATTGGTCGGTTTTGTTGCCACAGTAACATACAGTAATTATCATAAGATCCGGCTCATTATGGCACAAACATCCCTCCGAGATTTAGTTTATTATTCAACCAAAACTGAAAAAAAGATGATTGGGACTTTTAACACTAAACAAGCCTGAAATACACCAGGGACTTTTATTTTGAAATAACGGAGACGTGGCTCTGTTTCAATGCTCTATTTTTTATATTTACCGAATTAAACTTTATATAGCCGATGTTATTAATGTTGGAGACACGATATACGTGCTGACAAGGGACGTTTCCATATAGTCGCACACTTCATTAAAAAAACATGATTATCAGAGAAACACGGAGGAATAAGAAAAACTATCGGCAACTATCGGCATAGATTTGTGCTGATAACGGATAGTTCCATAAAGCAACTATCGGAAACGATTAATCAGTAAAACCGATATATCGGCCCACCTCTACTGCCACACAGTGGACATTTCACTCGCTTTTACTGCCACACAGTGGACATTTCACTCGCTTTTCCTGCCACACAGTGGACATTTCACTCGCTTTTCCTGCCACACAGTGGACATTTCACTCGCTTTTACTGCCACACAGTGGACATTCCACTCGCTTTTACTGCCACACAGTGGACATTTCACTCGCTTTTACTGCCACACAGTGGACATTTCACTCGCTTTTACTGCCACACAGTGGACATTTCACTCGCTTTTACTGCCACACAGTGGACATTTCACTCGCTTTTACTGCCACACAGTGGACATTTCATTCGCTTTTACTGCCACACAGTGGACATTTCACTCGCTTTTACTGCCACACAGTGGACATTTCACTCGCTTTTACTGCCACACAGTGGACATTTCACTCGCTTTTACTGCCACACAGTGGACATTTCACTCGCTTTTACTGCCACACAGTGGACATTTCACTCGCTTTACTGCCACACAGTGGACATTTCACTCGCTTTTACTGCCACACAGTGGACATTTCACTCGCTTTACTGCCACACAGTGGACATTTCACTTCGCTTTTACTGCCACACAGTGGACATTTCACTCGCTTTACTGCCACACAGTGGACATTTCATTCGCTTTACTGCCACACAGTGGACATTTCACTTCGCTTTTACTGCCACACAGTGGACATTTCACTCGCTTTTACTGCCACACAGTGGACATTTCACTCGCTTTACTGCCACACAGTGGACATTTCACTCGCTTTTACTGCCACACAGTGGACATTTCACTCGCTTTACTGCCACACAGTGGACATTTCACTCGCTTTTACTGCCACACAGTGGACATTTCACTCGGCTTTACTGCCACACAGTGGACATTTCACTCGCTTTTACTGCCACACAGTGGGCATTTCACTCGCTTTACTGCCACACAGTGGGCATTTCACTCGCTTTTACTGCCACACAGTGGACATTTCATTCGCTTTTACTGCCACACAGTGGGCATTTCACTCGCTTTTACTGCCACACAGTGGGCATTTCACTCGCTTTTACTGCCACACAGTGGACATTTCACTCGCTTTTACTGCCACACAGTGGGCATTTCACTCGCTTTTACTGCCACACAGTGGAAATTTCACTCGCTTTTACTGCCACACAGTGGACATTTCATTCGCTTTTACTGCCACACAGTGGGCATTTCACTTCGCTTTACTGCCACACAGTGGACATTTCACTCGCTTTACTGCCACACAGTGGGCATTTCACTCGCTTTTACTGCCACACAGTGGAAATTTCACTCGCTTTTACTGCCACACAGTGGACATTTCATTCGCTTTTACTGCCACACAGTGGAAATTTCACTCGCTTTTACTGCCACACAGTGGACATTTCATTCGCTTTTACTGCCACACAGTGGAAATTTCACTCGCTTTTACTGCCACACAGTGGACATTTCATTCGCTTTTACTGCCACACAGTGGGCATTTCACTCGCTTTTACTGCCACACAGTGGACATTTCACTCGCTTTTACTGCCACACAGTGGGCATTTCATTCGCTTTTACTGCCACACAGTGGACATTTCACTCGCTTTTACTGCCACACAGTGGACATTTCACTCGCTTTTACTGCCACACAGTGGACATTTCACTCGCTTTTACTGCCACACAGTGGACATTTCACTCACTTTTACTGCCACACAGTGGACATTTCACCTCAGAACTGCCGCCAAATGTGTAATAAAGCACCTAATGTAATTGTGCATTAATGTTGCCACAGTCACATACAGTAATTATCACAAGATCCGGCTCGTTACGGCACAAACATCCCTCCGAAACTGAGCTAGATGCAGCAGATTACTCTCATAGTTTACTGTGACTGTACAGCAACACTTTAAACACTTTAAAGAAATGGAAGTGCTCGATTACACCACAGGTCTGTTATAAAGCGCTCCTTCACCATTTCATCATTATGTCTTGAACTAATGCTGCCAAGATTAATAGCAAATGTGCAAAATGCCTCTTTTAAAGAACAAGTAAGAGTGCAAAGTAAACTGCACCAGGTGACTTTTCTGAATAAAGAGGAGGTGCGTTCCAGCTCAATGACTCTTTTAAATCTCACAGCTGGATTACAGGTGGTCAGTGAATAAGAGCAGGTCTCTGAGCTGAGATAACACACACAAATTGGGTGAATTCATCTCTCTCTTCTCTGTAGTTTGGCTTTATAGTCTTAAGTGGTAAAACTGTTCATTTGTGCAGGAGTAATGTGTGTTCCTGTGCCGGTTTTATGGTGACTGAAAAGAGCCACATTAAAAAAAGATCAACAAATTATTCAAAATAATCTCATTAAGGATCATGCCCTCCTTGAAACACTAACTAGCTCCTGCAACATGACCTAAATCATATTCGCTGTCGTAAGCACGCTCTCAACATTCAGATTAAAGTCAGAGTTTCATCTTATTGCAACTCACACGATACCGGCAATCACCTCCTTACTGGCTCAATCGTGCTTTAACGTGTTTGGAAGATCGGTCTGTAGGAGCTGACTGGTTGGATGGTTGGTGGCGGTAACAGTTCTAGCATTGCTTGCCAAAAGCCAAACTCGCAAGGTGCATGTCCGGTGCTGAGTCAACTAATCAGCGGGAGAGAGAGATAAAGGGGAGATGGAGACGCCGGTTCTCGAGAGAGAGAGCGAGATAAAGGGGAGATGGAGATGCCAGTTCGAGAGAGAGAGAGAGAGAGATAAAGGGCAGCTAGAGACGCCGGTTCAAGAGCGAGAGAGAGAGAGATAAAGGGCAGATGGAGACGCTCGAGTTGAGAGAGAGAGAGAGAGAGATAAAGGGAGATGGAGATGCCGGTTCAAGAGAGAGAGAGAGAGAGATAAAGGGGAGATGGAGACGCCAGTTCGTGAGAGAGAGAGAGAGAGAGAGATAAAGGGGAGATGGAGATGCCAGTTCGAGAGAGAGAGAGAGAGAGATAAAGGGCAGCTGGAGACGCCGGTTCGAGAGAGAGAGAGATAAAGGTTAGCTGGAGACGCTGGTTTGAGCGAGAGAGAGAGAGAGAGAGAGAGAGAGAGAGAGAGAGAGATAAAGGGCAGCTGGAGACGCCGGTTCGAGAGAGAGAGAGAGAGAGAGAGAGAGAGAGAGAGAGATAAAGGGCAGCTGGAGACGCCGGTTCGAGAGAGAGAGAGAGAGAGAGAGACACCTGCGGCCGCTGTGTGTGTGTGTGCGTCTTTGCGTTTTATGTTGTTTTAAGATGAGTTTATGTCATTGACTGTTCTGCCGGTTCCCATCTCCCCCTTGCCCCCTTGCCCGTTCCAATAACTGTTCAATTACAAGAACTGAACACAAACTCCATTATTCTGCCACAAGAACATTTACACAAGTGCATTTAGATTAATTAGAAAAACTATTATAAAATAAATATCACGAATATAATATATCATGTACAATATAATGATTATAAAACTCTCAAATAATTACATTAAGATTTATGCATTTTAATTTCATAATAAAACTCCATTAAATTGAATTGAGCAATCTTTAACAAAATTAAATAAAAATATTTTAATTTAATCTATTTGCTAGATTTTTTTAACTGAATGCGTAAATCTTAAAAATAGGTTAATATATATATATATATATAAAATGTATAAACATTAATAAATATATCTATTTAGAAAATCTTGAAAATTATTTTATGGATCTTAAAAGCCAAAAACTTAATTAAACGTGGACCTCTGGCCAAACAGAGTTAATAATAATAATAATAATAATAAGAGTTAATAATAATAATAATAATAATAATAAGAGTTAATAAACTGTATTTTACAGCATCTGGGTCATTATATCTGAAAATAGTCAGCAATTAAAATAAAGCGCTTTGAAATAAATGCAGAATTTGGTTATTATAGAGATATTATAGAGTATTATAGAGTTATTATAGAGTTATTATAGAGTATTATAGAGTTATTATAGAGTATTATAGAGTTATTATAGAGTTATTATAGAGTATTATAGAGTTATTATAGAGTATTATAGAGTTATTATAGAGTTATTATAGAGTATTATAGAGTTATTATAGAGTTATTATAGAGATAGAGTATTATAGGTCAAGCTGCAATAAAATAAATTAATAAAATTAAATTTAAATTAATTACACACCTAATAATTACTTTTATTTTATTTTATTGTACTTTCTATTTATTCATAAAAAAATATATAAAATATAAAAAATATTTAAAATATATTTAAAATATTTAAATAGTCAAATAATTGACATTATTTTATTGTTAATTTAATTTTTTTTTTATTTTTATGGATTTATGACTATGCATCTCAAAGTAAATGACACACTTATCATTAAAAATGACATCATTTTATTGTAAATTTGATTATTTAATTTAGAAAAAAAATAAATAATTTGATATGTATTTATTTATGATTATTTCTCTCTAAAATAAACAGTTACTGAAGAATGAAATAAAGGCACATGCAGACCAAACCTCAATGTAAGACGTAAAGAAGAAGAACAAAACTCCACATTAAACAATAAAACTGCTTCAGACATTATAATCTCATAAACTCATAAACTCACAATCACTGAAACATGAATCCCTCAACAGAAGAGGTCATTATGAGAACACAATTACTGCTGTTACATCTCGTTACATTATAACTAATAATGAGGTGAATGACTAATCAGAGAAACAAACGTCAAGACAATAATGATCTGTGTTTATCAGCGTCTGATGTCTGTGAATGCAGAAGAACTCAATGAACACAATCAATGCAGAGAGTCAAAGAACACTGTACTGAATGTTGTTACTGCAAATTTACGGTCAAAATTTGTATATTAATTACTGGAAAAAATAGCATTATAGGCATCTTGATATCTGTATATTTCACAGAACATAACCATATTTTATTAACTGATACTCTATAAAGTTAACTTACCAACTACTTAAATAAATCACATTTGCATCTGTTTATATAAATACAGTTAATGTACATAATGCACATTAACTGTAATTATTTCATTAAAATACAATTATATATATATTTATTTACTGTATAAACTTGATACATTTTACTTCCAAAAAACATATACTTTTTTTTACAGATAAAATTATATGACATAAATACATTTTCACAGTATATTGTTACAAATTAGAATTTTAACAGTAGCATTTTGCATTTTTGCATATATATTTTTTCTTGTTAAAATGAAAAAAATTATTATAATAAAAATAAAAACTAAACATTACAAACTTTTAATAAAAAATTTTTTTATTTAATTTTGTATTTAATATTTTAGCATATGCATATATATATATATATATATATATATATATATATATATATATATATATATATGCATATATCACATATGCAACTGTTTATATATATACAGTTAATGTAAATAATGCACATTAACTGTAATTATTTAAATAAAATACAATTAAATGTCATGCTTTACACAGGAACATATACAGTATATATATATATATATTTACTCTATAAACTTATAATAAATTATAATAAAAAAATATACATTACAAACTTTTAATAAAAATTTTTTTTATTTAATTTTGAATTTAATATTTTAGCATATGCATATATATATATATATATATATATATATATATATATATATATATATATATATATGCATAAATCACATTTGCAACTGTTTATATATATACAGTTAATGTAAATAATGCACATTAACTGTAATTATTTCATTAAAATATAATTAAATGTCATGTTTACACAGGAACTAATATATATATATATATATATATATATATATGCATATACTAAAATATTAAATAAAAAATTAAATACAATTTTTTTTATTAAAAGTTTGTAATGTTTATTTTTTTTATTATTATAATTTATTATAAGTTATAATTATAATTTATTATAAGTTTATAGAGTAAATATATATATATATTAGTTCCTGTGTAAACATGACATTTAATTATATTTTAATTAAATAATTAATATATGCATATATCACATATGCAACTGTTTATATATATACAGTTAATGTAAATAATGCACATTAACTGTAATTATTTAATTAAAATACAATGAAATGTCATGATTACACAGGAACTAATATATATATATATTTACTCTATAAACTTATAATAAATTATAATAAAAAAAATAAACATTACAAACTTTTAATAAAAAAAAATGTTTTACTTAATTTTTGAATTCAATATTTTAGCATATGCATATATATATATATATATATATATATATATATATATATATATATATATGCATAAATCACATTTGCAACTGTTTATATATATACAGTTAATGTAAATAATGCACATTAACTGTAATTATTTAATTAAAATACAATGAAATGTCATGATTACACAGGAACTAATATATATATATATATTTACTCTATAAACTTATAATAAATTATAATAAAAAAAAATAAACATTACAAACTTTTAATAAAAAAAAATGTTTTACTTAATTTTGAATTCAATATTTTAGCATATGCATATATATATATATATATATATATATATATATATATATATATATATATATATATGCATAAATCACATTTGCAACTGTTTATATATATACAGTTAATGTAAATAATGCACATTAACTGTAATTATTTAATTAAAATACAATGAAATGTCATGATTACACAGGAACTAATATATATATATATTTACTCTATAAACTTATAATAAATTATAATAAAAAAAATAAACATTACAAACTTTTAATAAAAAAAAATGTTTTACTTAATTTTGAATTCAATATTTTAGCATATGCATATATATATATATATATATATATATATATATATATATATATATGCATAAATCACATTTGCAACTGTTTATATATATATATATATACAGTTAATGTAAATAATGCACATTAACTGTAATTATTTAATTAAAATACAATGAAATGTCATGATTACACAGGAACTAATATATATATATATATATTTACTCTATAAACTTATAATAAATTATAATAAAAAAAAATAAACATTACAAACTTTTAATAAAAAAAAATGTTTTACTTAATTTTGAAATTAAGTGATATATATATATATATGATATATATATATATATATATATATATATATATATATATATATATATATATATATATATATTTACTCTATAATGTTATAATAAATTATAATTATAACTTATAATAAAAAAAAATGTAATTTTTTATTTAATATTTTAGCATTTTTTTGGCGATGCAATGCACGGGTAATAATATCTGCAGCTTCTGTTGATGGTTTGATGCGTCTCTTGTCTTATGAAGGTGCTTCCTCTGAGACAGCGCTCATAAATTCTCTTTATATGTTTCCTGGACGTGCAGCGACTAATGCGTCTATCAGATGTTTTATTGCTGCATTGTAGCGCTGCATACATGCCATAAAAAGCATTGTAAACTCAGAACGGATGGAGTGCTTTCACTAGACCACTAATTGTGCACGCAGCAAGACACTATTTTACGGCTGTATTACCTCATGTCTTTCTGGAAATATTTATGTTTCTCTAAAACAAGTTTTTAGTGGCACTGATGTATCAAAGGTAAACAGAAACCAACTTGTGATTAAACCAATGAAGTTACCGTCCAACTAACCAGTAACTCACCAAAGCCAGTGTTTACTCCATTCATACATGAGCTAGGATTGTATGTGCATTGGCGTAACGGCGCGCCAATCTCACATACGTCCGTGAGTCACCATACACATGCTTTCATGTACTTGTGTCTCAGGTGTCGAGTTCATCTGAAGATTAAGAATTTCCCACAACCTTCTTTGTACGTGTTGTGTTGGGTTGGTTCTTAAGCTCACAGGCTAGTAACTAAATCTCTGAGCTCTTTGTTCACAGACACAAAAGACAAGCTCTCCGTCTGTGGGAGTTGTGCGACTGAGGGTTGGCAAGGTGTAAAACAAAGAAACCTCAGGCCATGTGTGCTCTTTTAATTTGAGCCACCCTCTGCCAGGTAACTTGGTGTTGCACAAAAGAAGCACTAGCCGGAGAGACTTAATTAGAGGCTGCTAACTAATGACACGGTTTCAGCTTTCACTTTGAACGTGACCAGTGGAGATTTGTTCTGTAATGTCAGTCTAAGCACTGATTTTATAAGGCCACGCTCACATGTTTTCGTTTGACGTTTTCCTACAACAACAATGGCGTTTTTCAGAAACGCTCTCCACGCACCGCATATTTTGGAAAACGATGACCTTAGGACGTTCTCAATGAAACGGATTGCTGTGGATGTTAATCCCGTTTTGTTTTGAAAGCACGTTGATTTTGCTAAGTTGAACTACTATTTCCAAAACGTTTCCCGTTACATGCAAACTTTGGAAAACGGCGAACAGTTCGGAAACTGAACTTAAAACAGATTAGTGTGGAAGTGGCCTTACTGCTTGTGCTATGTTTATATCAAATAAGTGTTGTAATAACTATACGTTAATGCTTTTTGCGTCGTCGTTTTATTTATATATATATATATATGATATACCGAATATATGCAATCAGAAGGAACCCATCAGGAAAATACCCCCAAAAACGTAGTTATTGGCAATGACCAGTGTCACATGTAATCCAATTACAGATTAATTAGTTACTGTAATCTAATTACTTATTGCTCAGTAAAGTAGTGTAATGCATTACATATTAAATTCTTGTAATCAGATTATAGTTAATGACTTTCGATTAATTTAATTAATTTTAAGTAGTCTATATCGTTACACTCCGGGCGTGTCCGTTGACGCAACGGCTTGAGGCTCTCTACACTGGACGCGTCGGCGCGAACATTTCCAAAACGTTTTTTTTTCCCGTGCTGTTGGTCGAATTAGCGCCAGCGCGTGCAGCGCAAAATGGAACAGGACACCCGTTTACAGTCGGCATGACTCGACGCTCACGTCCGGTGTAGACAGGGTGTTACGCTTTTATCTAATATACTATTATTTATGCGCAATATACATGAATTATGGCGCCAATGACTCGTTTTGCGTCGTCATTGTATTTATACATATGATATAACGAAAATATGCAATCAGCAGGAACCCATTAGGAAAATACAAAATAAAAACGTAGTTATTGGCAATGACCAGTGTCGCATGTAATCCAATTACAGATTAATTAGTTACTGTAATCTAATTACTTATTGGTCAAAAAAGTTGTAAAAAAGTAATGGCGCCGTAACGAGTCATTATGGAGAAACATGAGGTGCTGGTTGTATGAACAATAATATAGATATATATATACTCATTATTTTGAAGTTTTAAAAAGTAACTTAAAAGTAAAGTAGTTAGTATTGTGATGACTTTTTCAATGAAGCAATTAGTACAGTAATCTAATTACAATTTAGAGAAATATTAGTCATTTGTTGTGGATTACTATTTTGAAGTAACTTACCCAAAACTGCCAATGATGCAATATGTTTGGAATAGGACTGTCGATTTAATGCATTCAATTAGTGCAATTAATTATATGAAAAATAACAGGGATCGATATATATATATAAACTACATTTAACTTGACGAAGTGTTCTAATAGACGCTTTTGGGGTGTCTCGGTTCTGTCGCCTCATAAACGTACCATTTTTAGGTCGCTGTATCACGTTAAACGAAGTTTGATAATTAGAAAAACACGTCTTGAGATCCGTCAAGCTGTGCTTGAACGCAAGGACGTGTTCTCCTCTTGTGTTGCCTAAACAGTGAGTTTCGCTTACTGCCCCCCGGAGGAAACAAGTGGTACTACAAGCTTTAACTGCTTAAATAGAAAGTCAGAGGACATCATACATTTTTTTAACATGCTATTTTTATATAAATAAATAGAAAGCCCTATTTTACAATACTTTTAACTTGACAAAGTGTCCTTAAAAACACAAGTGAAACGCTGAAAACTAGTGAAACCCAATGCAACCAAAGTGAGACGCTCTAAAAGCGTCCGTCTGCTGCACGAGTACAAAGATCAGCAATTATAAATAGCTCAGATGGAAGTAGGACCAAATATAGTTGCCAAAAAAAGTAGTTATTATTGCACTAGAACGGCATTTACATCCACTAAAAACACTCTTCTTTACTGGGGACTTCGGAAAACGGTGATGTCGGTTTCTTGTGCTGTGTTTATTTCACATAAGAGTTGTAATAACTGTTCTTTAATGCATTTTGCATCATCACAGTGCACTATTTGTAATTGTTTATTGTAATTGTTAAACATAAATATACAATCAGCAGAGACCCAGCAGGAAAATAAAAACATGCACAAATGTAGTTATTGCCAAAGACGCAATATGTTTCAACTGAGGCTGTCGATTTAATGCATTAAATTAGTGCGATGAAATAAAGCCTTTTAAAATACATTTAACTCGACACAGTTGTCTAAAAACAACACTTCTGAATAGAGGCGCTGAAACTGGTGAAACGTGATGCAACCAAAATAAGACGCTCTGAACGTGTCCATCTGATGCACGAGTACATCAGAGCTGGACTGGGAAGAGAAATCGTCCCGGGATTTAACATAGCAACTGGCCCAAACATTGGTTCGCGGTCCTTTTCTGCATATCGTGCATTTTGAGGTCCGTTCTGCATAACTCATTTAAGCTTATCGCGGCCCCGTTTTGCGGCCGACCCACCGGACCCCTCGCTACTCCACTGATGCACCCCAAAGTTCATCGGCCCACCGGACCCCTCACTACTCCACTGATGCACCCCAAAGTGCATCGGCCCACCGGACCCCTCACTACTCCACTGATGCACCCCAAAGTGCATCGGCCCACCGGACCCCTCACTACTCCACTGATGCACCCCAAAGTGCATCGGCCCACCGGACCCCTCACTACTCCACTGATGCACCCCAAAGTGCATCGGCCCACCGGACCCCTCACTACTCCACTGATGCACCCCAAAGTTCATCGGCCCACCGGACCCCTCACTACTCCACTGATCCACCCCAAAGTGCATCGGCCCACGGACCCCTCACTACTCCACTGATCCACCCCAAAGTGCATCGGCCCACCGGACCCCTCACTACTCCACTGATCCACCCCAAAGTGCATCGGCCCACCGGACCCCTCACTACTCCACTGATCCACCCCAAAGTGCATCGGCCCACCGGACCCCTCGCTACTCCACTGATCCACCCCAAAGTGCATCGGCCCACCGGACCCCTCACTACTCCACTGATCCACCCCAAAGTGCATCGGCCCACGGACCCCTCACTACTCCACTGATGCACCCCAAAGTGCATCGGCCCACCGGACCCTCGCTACTCCACTGATGCACCCCAAAGTGCATCGGCCCACCGGACCCTCGCTACTCCACTGATGCACCCCAAAGTGCATCGGCCCACCGACCCTCGCTACTCCACTGATGCACCCCAAAGTGCATCGGCCCACCGGACCCCTCGCTACTCCACTGATGCACCCCAAAGTGCATCGGCCCACCGGACCCCTCGCTACTCCACTGATGCACCCCAAAGTGCATCGGCCCACCGGACCCCTCACTACTCCACTGATGCACCCCAAAGTGCATCGGCCCACCGGACCCCTCACTACTCCACTGATCCACCCCAAAGTGCATCGGCCCACCGGACCCCTCGCTACTCCACTGATCCACCCCAAAGTGCATCGGCCCACCGGACCCCTCGCTACTCCACTGATCCACCCCAAAGTGCATCGGCCCACCGGACCCCTCGCTACTCCACTGATCCACCCCAAAGTGCATCGGCCCACCGGACCCCTCGCTACTCCACTGATCCACCCCAAAGTGCATCAGCCCACCGGACCCCTCGCTACTCCACTGATCCACCCCAAAGTGCATCGGCCCACCGGGAAAATGCCCGGTATCCCAGATTACCAGTCCAGCCCTGGAGCACATAAACCAACAATGAAAAATAGCTCCGACTGAAGTGGGACAATAATAGAGTAACTTTTAAGCCACTTTTTGTCTTGTAGAAATGCGTTATTTGTCTGCTACCACATTATATGTTTATTATGCAAATTATTTGAATTATTATATACTAAATTATATTTAATTGGGGGCCTTTCTCTGTAAATATGGATACTGTGTATAAAGGCCACACAAAAAAAGTACATCATTTAAATTTACACCATTTTCATCCACACAAAAACACGGTCATCACTGGAAATTTTGGAAAATGATGATTTTAGGGAACAGTGTGGAGGAGGTTGTGTTTATTTCAAGAGTGTTGCTAATATCTATAGTGCTATACTTTAATGTTTTCTGTGTTACTATTTATGATTATTAATGATATGACAGAATATATTCAATCAGATGGGACCCATCAGGAAAATTAAAGACATACGAAAAATGTAATTATTGCTAATGACGCATGAAGCATTGCTCTATAAACTCCTCTGTCAGTATAATTCATTTGGCATGTCTAATATTGATTACCGTAGAGAATACGTTTGCCCAAAAAATTTAATATTGCACCACAGTGGCACGAGAATGCTTCCCCACAATTAATGCCAGCCATTCTCTCGCATTAAACATATTGTTCTCTCTAGTCATCGCCCGGCCGTAAATCTTCAAAGGGTCGATATTCCAGCCCGGCTCAATGTCAGCGCTCGTTACGCCTGACGCGGCCTGACCGCCCCTCCCCGAGATTGTGTCTGACCCCTGCACGCAATCTTCCTGCCCCTCTCGCCCCCCGTGACTCGCCCCAGCACCGTACGCCCGCCTACACTCTCCCTTCACATTACTTCTGCTATTCTAACTTTTCCACTTCTGCGTCGCATCAATTATGCACTAGAATAACACGGGCCCCAGCCCGCGCGATACGACATAAAGGCCGATTATGGGCGTGAATAATTCAGCCACCTTCGTGCCATGTAGCTCTTACTCGCGATACGGCGACAGAGGCACAGCTAGCGAGCGAATCTCTGCAGCTCTGTTGTTTTTAGCTCGAGGGAAAGTTGTATTATTGAGCAGCGTGGTGGAAATCTACTTCCTGTTTCGAGACTGGACTAAGAGTGATACTCGCTCTGACAGTCGGACGTTCTGTGGTACATTGTTAGAAAAGTGCAAAAGGATGCACAAACATTCGGAGTATCTCTCTGACTATCTATATATCTGTCAGTGGAGTGGTGGCGTGCACACACATGTTAAAACAAACACGCCGGTTGCAGTTTAACCCTCAAGATTTGACGGTCACCTTTGCTGATTCAACATGGCCGCCTTGACCTCATTTCTGGAGGATTGCGTGCGAAGGTTTGCAGCAGCTTCACTGTGAGATCACAAACAGTTCTTAATATTTTATACACCCTCCAACCCCAACCGCCCCCTTCAGCTCAGCATCACTGTCTGCACCAATCACAGGCCAGGAAACGCTGGCCT
>NC_068302.1:41819791-41827291 GCF_025860055.1 Xyrauchen texanus
TTTGGGAAAGGAAAGGCAAAATAAGTGTCTTTGTACTCTGTATACGTGCACTACTTCCATCTGACATCTTCACAATAACGCCGGGGCTGATACTGTATCTCGGGTGCAACAAAACACCCAACAACCCCCCCAAATCCTGAACCGTGTGCAGGATAAAGCTCAGTTCTGGGGTTAATCCCATCGGCTCAGGACTCGTCACAGACCCCGAGCTCTGAAATGTCACCTACATTGTTCAATGCCAAGAGGAACCTCAGGAGAACCGGCCAGACACATGTGTCTGAGAAAGCCAGTTCGGCGTGGGAGAATCCAGTGCCAAGGGAAATTCTCTCAAGCACTTCAGTGTGCCCAGCGTAAGCTTCTGCCCTGCATTGTGCCCTCTTCCCTTCTGCCCCTGTAAATGAGTATTACAAGCACAATCGTGAACTCCTCACCATCACCCCCCTTTATCCTCTCCTGCTCTCCTTTTCTCTAAATACATGCATACTTTCGACCCGGGCCATGAAGAGGCAACAGCGGGAGAAACAATAGTGGCCTTTCAGAGCGGCCGAGGGTGAGAAAGAGAGAAACTGGCCGCTCAATATTTACAGCGGCAGCGAGCAGCGGGAAGCCCGGAGAGATGTGAGAGCCCGTTTTTGTTTGTTTGTTTGTTTGTTTGTGTTTGGAAGCGCTCAGTGGAGTAAACAGTGATGCACATTTGAAAAATAATAAAAAAGATAGTAAAGATAGCGCACTGAGAACATCAGATCTTCTGGGGATTTGGAGCTGCAGTGTGTTGAGGTCTGTACATATGAAATGCTACTTTAGATATTCTGTTACTTTGTACATCCATGAATCAACAATCAGGATTTGTTTCTGCTGGTTTTTGCTTGGCCTGGCATCATTTTTACATTTCCCCACTAAAATATTTTATTTTATTTTATAAAATAAGAATGATGATTTTATTTCTTAGCAAATATGTGCTTGTGTGACCAGAATAATATCTATATATATTTACGTAATAATTTTTTACATTATTCTTTACATTTATATTTATTTTACATAATTATTTACAACATTATTTTAAAGAAAACAACATTTAATAAAATAATAATTCTATAAAAATGCTTAAAAAATTATAGACATAAATATATATTACATAAATATAAATATATTTAATATATATATATATATATATATATATATATATATATATATATATATATATATATATATATATATATATATATTTAATTAAATATAGTTCTTTTTAAATAATTATAAAACTTAATAAAATATTTAATAATTAATAATATTAAAATTACAAAAACATTATTTATATAATTATAATTTTTTGTTATTGTTATTATAAAGAAAACAACATTTATTGAAATAATATTTTCTTGAAAAAATATTTAAAATTATAGATATATATATTAGTACATTTTAAATACAATATATGTTTTCCATTAAATATTGTTCTCTTTAAAATAATAATACAAATGTATAATAAATTATTTAATCATTTATAATACAAAACATTATTTATTTAATTATTATATTTAGTGTTTTATCATTATATTATTATTTTAAAGAACAGAACATTTATTGAAATAATAATTTTCTCAAAAAAAGCTTTAAAATTATAGATATAAATATATATTAAATATATATTAGTAAATTAAAAAAATAATAGATATTTTTTTCCATTAAATGTTGTTCTCTTTAAAATAACAATAGGAAAATAATAATACAATATTTTATTATTTTAAAGAAAACAACAGTAAATTAAATAATAATTTTCTTAAAAAAGCTTAAAAATTATAAATATAAATATACATTATATATACCTACATATAAAGTATAATATATGTTTTACATTAAATTTTAAAATAATAACATTGTAATAAAATAATAATAAAAGTTAGGTTTTTTTACAAATTATTTAATTATTATTTTATTATTTTATCATTATATTATTATTTTAAAGAAAATTACATTTAATTAAATAATCATTTTCTTAAAAAGCTTAAAATATTATAGATGTAAATGTATATAAAAATATATATATATATATATATATATAATTTTTAAAAATTTTTTTGTTTTATTATATACATTTAAAATATAATATTTTTTCCATTAAATGTTGTTCTATTTTAAATAATAATAAAAAATTAAAAATAAAATATTCAATCATTCATAATATAACAATAAAATTAAAAAAAACAATGTATTGTGTTTTTAATGTGCAATAGTAGCTGGAAAATGTTACTCAAAAACACTATAAAACTAATTAACACTCTTGCTGGAAAATTATTGTGTACGGAGCGAAACGTACATTTATTTGTATAATTTTCAACCCTTATTAACTGACGGTTTAGAGACTATCACAGGACATTCTGGCAATTTCAACAAAACCAAAACCAGGACAACCAGCTAGATAGCATTACCTTATTTATACCTTTAAAAGCTGCATTCGCACCAATTCAATGTGTTCAATACATCCCAAATAAATTAATGTTTTCAAGGTAAAAATTGCACGCACTGGCGTCTGAAAAGGGCAACTAACAGTTGCGTCGACTGGCCTCAGGTCAGCGTGCCATTGTTTTTGTTGCGCTCTGAAGTCTTCATGCTAGCGAGTCTCACTAAACCGGTTTCAATTTCTTGAGAATTTTCCAGCAGCTGTAGACTCATTTATATGCATTAAACCAGAGGTGTGAATGTGGAATAATGCGGGTAAAACATGCACGCCTGATGCACCAGCCACATGTGTGTCATGCAACTATTGGGCGCTAATGAAGTATAAGTGCAGGAGAACTAAACGCAGCGTTACTAATAACACATTTTAACAGTGAGACACACTAAAAAAACACCCAAATGAATTTTTGCACACAAACATTGGTTTTCAATAGGGCCAGAATATATGGAGGGCTTTTGGGAAAAAATGGAAAAGTTCATTTCTGACGCTGGTCTTCAACCATCCAACAGACTTCATCCAAAGTATCTCAACATGCTCTAAAGATAATCACAAGATACTGCTTTTGACATACACAACATCTGTCTTGTATATTTCATTTAACCTTCAAAACTACAGCTGATGAGAGGATCAAATGCACAAACACGTGCACCAAAACCTGCATCTTAAGAGTGTATCTGCATATTTACACACACACATATACCAGAACGCTTAGACAAGAATGTAGATTAAGAAAGAGTTCGATCAAATAAGAGTTGTGCTCAATTAAACAATAAATCCTTCATGCATATAGATATTAAACTGAGCTAGTAAGTGCATCTGCAGTTCTCTAGAGTGTACTCATGTACGTCTAATCCAGAGCCGAATCGACTGTTAGGATCTGCCGCCAACTCAAGCAGCTGCTACGGCACTAATGCGGTTCACAACAGTCCCACTTAATGCCATCAGAGCCACAGTTTGCTAAACATTACCTTGAAAATGCATTAAACAAGAGAGGCTTACATCACGTATATCCAAAGACTACAGACAGTAATTCCCGGCCTTGTCTTGTAGGTTTTCTCTTTATTAAATAAAAATAAATTGTGGTGTCGCACAAACGTCCCGATGCCTTTTTAAGCACCTAATGAGCTGTTACAGCGGAATGGTGAAGCTATTTTTCCTGGCTAACCAGAGATGCTGCACAGATTTTAAAATCAAATGTAAGACTTTTTAAGACCTTTAAGACTTGAACAAATACATTAGTACGACATGTCTATCCCAGATCACATTAAAAGAGTTTTATGCATCAATATATCATCATATATGAATTAGAGGTCAACCGATATTGAGTTTTACTGATGCAATAATGTGATGAAAGAAAGCCGAAAACTGATAAACACACCAATAGTTTTTTAAATGTATATATAAATGTGTAAAAACAAAATGTGCATTTTTGGACTGTGATGGGCCCAGACACAGAGGCAACAAGAAACAACATTTCCAATAATGACCAGAGGGAAAAAAAAGACGATTTGGTGCATAACGCAGGACTTATGACTATAAACAAGCTGAAAATACACAGAGGACTTTTATTTTGAAATGTCTGTACTCCCCGTTGCTCAAACGGACAGATAAGGGAAATAAAATCGGTAAACTCGGAACTAATTGAGAGGGAACGCAGAACTAATTGAGAGGGAACGCGGAACTAATTGAGAGGGAACGCAGAACTAATTGAGAGGGAACGCGGAACTAATTGAGAGGGAACGCAGAACTAATTGAGAGGGAACGCAGAACTAATTGAGAGGGAACGCAGAACTAATTGAGAGGGAACGCGGAACTAATTGAGAGGGAACGCAGAACTAATTGAGAGGGAACGCAGAACTAATTGCAAGGGAACGCAGAACTAATCGAGAGGGAACGCAGAACTAATTGAGAGGGAACGCAGAACTAATTGAGAGGGAACGCGGAACTAATTGAGAGGGAACCCAGAACTAATCGAGAGGGAACGCGGAACTAATTGAGAGGGAACGCGGAACTAATTGAGAGGGAACGCGGAACTAATTGAGAGGGAACGCGGAACTAATTGAGAGGGAACGCCGAACTAATTGAGAGGGAATGCGGAACTAATTGAGAGGGAACGCAGAACTAATTGAGAGGGAACGCGGAACTAATTGAGAGGGAACGCAGAACTAATTGAGAGGGAACGCGGAACTAATTGAGAGGAACGCGGAACTAATTGAGAGGAACACAGAACTAATTGCAGAGGGAACGCAGAACTAATCGAGAGGGAACATGAGAACTAATTGAGAGGGACATGAGAACTAATTGAGAGGGAACGCGGAACTAATTGAGAGGGAACCCAGAACTAATCGAGAGGGAACGCGGAACTAATCGAGAGGGAACACGGAACTAATTGAGAGGGAACACGAGAACTAATTGAGAGGGAACACAGAACTAATTGAGAGGGAACGCAGAACTAATCGAGAGGGAACGCAGAACTAATTGAGAGGGAACGCAGAACTAATTGAGAGGGAACACAGAACTAATCGAGAGGGAACACGGAACTAATTGAGAGGGAACGCAGAACTAATTGAGAGGGAACACAGAACTAATTGAGAGGGAACGCAGAACTAATCGAGAGGGAACGCGGAACTAATTGAGAGGGAACGCAGAACTAATTGAGAGGGAACGCAGAACTAATTGAGAGGGAACGCGGAACTAATCGAGAGGGAACACAGAACTAATCGAGAGGGAACGCAGAACTAATTGAGAGGGAACGCAGAACTAATTGCAAGGGAACACAGAACTAATTGAGAGGGAACGCGGAACTAAATGAGAGGGAACGCGGAACTTTTTGCGAGGGAACGCAGAACTAATTTCTGTTCGCTGTCCTTTTCTGCATATCGCGGCGCCGTTTTATGGTCCGTTCTGCATAACACAGCGTGGCCCATTTGGCCCGTTTCAAGGCCGAACCACCGGCCCGCTCGGTTCTCCCGATGGCCAGTCCGCCCCCGATCGGCCCCAAAGTGCGTCGGCCCACCGGGAAAATGCCCGGTATGCCAGATTACCAGTCCAGCCCTGCTCAAAGAGGAAAATAAGCAGTGTCAGTGATTTGAAGCAATGCCTTGTTGGTCACTGAGAGCGTTTTATTGTATGATGGAGAAATGCATTCTGTTGCTTTTAATTCCCCACAGCAGTGAAATGAGGAGGTGATAAAATCTGTATAAAATATAAGTAATGAGGAGCGGTCAGTGACTAAAGGATGTGGAACGTTACAGGGTCAGTAATGTTAAACTCCAAACGGTTAAACTGCTGGGAATTACTCTCTTAAAACGACATTTGGATTAAACTAAAGCAGCAGCAGCTGAAATAAAGGCATGCAACATATTCAGTGTGTTTATTTATGTTATATATATATATATATATATATATATATATATATATGCAAAACTAGACAACTATCTGAGGTTTTATGACTTCGTTCTAGTGCATTTAAATAAATGACTCACATAAAAATTGAAATAATTGTCCGTATTCACAGACAAGTTGAGTTTTACGGGTTTTACGGGACATTTTGTTGTAAACACACAACAGCATTACATGCACGTTTGCATTGTGAACGTTACTTTAAAAATAGATTAAAGTATACCAGTTATAATGTTAGTCTTCAGCCATTTAACACCCATTTATAACAAGTTTTGAAACGTTTAGGACAAGGAACTTGTAGCCAAAGTTTCTCAACATGCTCAAAGATAATTACAAGATACTGCTGACAAACGCAACATCTGTACATTTCATGATTTTTTTTGCCATCAAACGCTTGAAAAGAGGTAACGGGAGGTTAAAATGCACACGCATGTGCAACCAAACCAAAACCGGCATTTTTAATAAGACGTCAGAATTCGGTCACATTGACCAAAACGTTGAAACGTTGAAAAGAAATAAAAAATGCATGAAAGTTAAATGGATGTTACAAGATTCATTATAATGTTGATCACCACAAAAATGTGTTTCGACTCGTTCCTCGTTTTCTTTAATAAAAGCACAAATGTGTGTTGCAGTGAGACACTTCCAATGCAAGTCAATGGGGTTTAATCTGTAAATATTAAAATATTGTTTCACAAGTATAAACACAAGACATAAACAATATGTGTGTTAACATGATTTTACTGTCATTAAATCACTTATTAACCACATCTGTGTGAACTTATAGCCAATTATACAACTCTGTTGCCATGACAACGTGACTCTGTAAAACCCTGAACCCCTAAAACAACCGTAAAAAATGATGATTTAAACAACTTTAAAGCTCAAATAATACAGTGGAGGTGTCTCTAAAGAGTTGTGAACGCACACTTAAATAAGAGTATATGTTATTATTGTGCATTATTTAAAAAAATATTATTGCATGTATTTAATATCACTACCGGTCAAAAGTTATTATTCTTTATTTTTTCCCATTTTTTATTTTTAACTGTCATTAAATCACGTATTAACCACATCTGAGCAAAGTTAGACAATTTTACTACTTTGTTGCCATGACAACGTGACTCCGTAAAACCCCGAACCCCTAAAACAACCGTAAAAAATGATGATTTAAACAACTTTAAAGCTCAAATAACACAGTAATACAATAACAGAAGTGCTTTTATAAACGTTCACATTTCTGTGTTTAAACCCTCCAAATATTGTCCCCATTGACTTCCATTGTAAGTGCCAATCTATTGCGGTAAGTACTACGCCACAAATGCTGTCGATTGAGCTTAACTTGCATTGAACCCGGAATATTCCTCTCGGGAATAAGTCGGGAGCGGTCAGATGTGGAAAGTCGGCGGGTTGGAAATGTTAAATTCCTTACGGTGAAGCTAGAGTCGGAACTAGTCTCTTAAACTTTCCTTTTAACTGCAAGATATTCATAGTTTTAAAGGTTGATCGATTGTATCTAATGCATACGTGCAGTTGTCAGAAGTGGAAGCTCACTGTGTTTTGGGAGAGTTTTATGGGAGGTTTGGTTGTAAATATAATTACAGGCATCCTATAAACACGCCGGTCCAGCACATGTTTAA
>NC_068302.1:41834791-41869791 GCF_025860055.1 Xyrauchen texanus
ATTAACGGCATTAGATGTCGAATAATCGAAAGAAAACGCGGCCGATGCGCGCGCACTATAGCAACACCAAAGTGATACACGTGTTAATTATTGCATCACCATATATAAATAAATACATACAAAAAATAATAATAATAATAGCCTAATTAAAAAAAATTATATATATATATATATAGGCGTATATATATTATATATGTATTTTTTCCTGAATTAGCCCACGGCGTTCCGCCTGCATGCCGGCTGTCTTTTAAATATAGAACATTTCCTCTTAAATGCAAAGTGAAAGCATCATGTTCACAAAGTTATTCCCGGGTTCCTGCATAACAGCGGTGAATATAAATGCACAGCGACACTCACCTGGGGTTGGTTCGGTTCCAGTAGACAGCATATCGATCAGCCATCACCTTTGAGCTGGGCTCTTGACTAAATACACACATCCACAGAATCACACCCACGAATATGATCATTTCCACTTGCAGCATCACTACGGCGCACTTGGACACGTATTTTCCTCTTTCTTCAGTTCACTTTAATTCACATCTGTGGCTTTGTTCTTCTCAACAAAGTGCTCAAATGTCCAAGATGATCACCTGTCTGTGGTGTAAATGTCCGCACTACGTTCAATAACTGTGGACCGCGCCGCCCTGAGAGACCAAATCACACAGAGTCAGTGTTCATGTGTTCATTCTAACACACATCAGCAATAAAACACGCGCATAAAATCATGCACTACAGTGACACTTTTATCCGATATGATAAAAAGTCCGCGCATATAAAAGCAGTGCGCGCGCCCGACGCACAGATTCTGGGCTACTGTAAAACAACTGTAACTCAAGAGCGCAATATCTGATGAAGATTTCCCCGAATACGTCCTTTCGGAGAGATTGGCAGAAGTTGCCAGCAGCAGAACCGGCTGAAGCTCAGTGAGAGGTGGAGAAGAGAAGACCCTTCACATGAGAAACACACCCGCATCACACTACGTCATTCGAATGCAGGAGACACGAGACAGAGAGCCGATCATCTGTTCTTTCGTGAGGTTTCGGTTCGGCAGGAGGTGTGAGAGGATGTGAACACATCAGCTCTCAATGCGAATGTGTGTTCGGTTACAGCAGGACGCAGAAAAAGCCCATTGGTCCACATTGTGATGGGCGGAACACTGACAACATCAAACCCCTCCTCTAACCCTTTACTGAATCCACTACACAAATATAACCCACAGACAGACAGACAGACAGACAGATAGATAGATAGACAGACAGATGGAAAGATAGATTTCCAGACAGACAGACAGATAGATAGAAAAGATAGATAGATAGATAGATAGATAGATAGATAGATAGATAGATAGATAGATAGATAGATAAACAGATAGAATGAGACAGACAGACAGATAGATAGATAGATGACAGAAAGACAGACAGATAGATAGATAGATAGATAGATAGATAGATAGATAGATAGATAGATAGATAGATAGATAGATAGATAAACAGATAGAATGAGACAGACAGACAGACAGACAGACAGACAGATAGATAGATAGATAGATAGATAGATAGATAGATAGATAGATAGACAGACAGACAGACAGACAGACAGACAGACAGACAGACAGACAGACAGACAGATAGATAGATAGATAGATAGATAGATAGATAGATAGATAGATGACAGAAAGATAGACAGATAGATAGATAGATAGATAGATAGATAGATAGATAGATAGATAGATAGATAGACAGATAGACAGATGGAAAGCTAGATTTCCAGACAGACAGACAGACAGACAGACAGATAGATAGATAGACAGACAGATGGAAAGATAGATTTCCAGACAGACAGACAGACAGATAGACAGATAGACAGACAGACAGACAGACAGACAGACAGACAGATAGCTAGATAGATAGATAGATAGATAGATAGATAGACAGACAGATGGAAAGCTAGATTTCCAGACAGACAGACAGATAGATTGATAGACAGACAGACAGACAGACAGATAGATAGATAGACAGATAGATGGAAAGATGGAAAGATAGATTTCCAGACAGACAGACAGACAGACAGACAGACAGATAGATAGATAGATAGACAGACAGACAAACAGACAAAAAGATAGATTGCCAGACGAACAGACAGATGGAAAGACAGACAGATAGATGACAGACAGACAGACGTAAAGATAGATCTACAGACAGACAGACAGACAGACAGACAGACAGATAGATAGATAGATAGATAGATAGATAGATAGATAGATAGATAGATAGATAGATAGATGACAGACAAAAAGATAGATAGATTGCCAGACGGAAAGACAGATGGAGAGACAGATAGATATATAGATGACAGACAGACAGACAAAAAGATAGATATATAGATGACAGACAGACAGACAGACAGATAGATCGATAGATAGATAGATAGATAGACAGACAGACAGATGGAAAGATAGATTGCCAGACGAACGGACGGATGGACAGACAGACAGACAGATAGATAGATTGCCAGACAGACAGACAATCAGTCAGATAGATAGATAGATAGATAGACAGACAGACAGACAGACAAAAAGATAGATTGCCAGACGAACAGACAGATGGAGAGACAGACAGATAGATGACAGACAGACAGACGTAAAGATAGATCTACAGACAGACAGACAGACAGACAGATAGATAGATAGATAGATGACAGACAAAAAGATAGATAGATTGCCAGACGGAAAGACAGATGGAGAGACAGATAGATATATAGATGACAGACAGACAGACAGACAGATAGATAGATCGATAGATAGATAGATAGACAGACAGACAGATGGATAGATAGATTGCCAGACGAACGGACGGATGGACAGACAGACAGACAGATAGATAGATTGCCAGACAGACAGACAGTCAGTCAGATAGATATATGACAGACAGACAGACAGACAGTCAGATAGATAGATTGCCAGACAGACAGACAGTCAGTCAGATAGATATATGACAGACAGACAGACAGACAGACAGACAGACAGATAAGGGCCTGATACTTAAATATAATAATCATATATATATATCCACAACATTAAATCCACCTGCCTAATATCGTGTAGGTCCCCGTCGTGACGCCAAAACAGCTCAGACCCATTAAGGCATGGACTCCACAAGACCTCTGAAGGTGTCCTGTGGTATCTGGCACCAAGACGTTGGCAGCAGATCCATCAAGTCCCTTTGCGAGGTGGGGCCTCCATGGATCGAACTTGTTGGTCCAGCACGTCCCATAGAGGCTCAATCAGAGGCCAAGTCAACACCTTGAACTCTTCATCATGTTCCTCAAACCATTCCCGAACAATGTGTGCAGTGTGGCAGGGCTCATTATCCTGCTTAACGAGGCCACTGCCATCAGGGAATACCGTTGCCATGAAGGGGTGTACCTGGTCTGCAACTATGTTTAGGTAGGTGGCACATGTCAAAGTAACATCCACACGAATGCCAGGACCCAAGGTGTCCCCAGCTGAACATTGCCCAGAGCATCACACTCCCTCCACCAGCCGTCCACATGATCTAAAAGAAAGCGTGATTCAACAGACCAGCCCACCTCCTTCCATTGCTCCATGGTCCCATTGTAGGCACTTTCGGCGGTGCAAAGGGGTCAGCATGGGCACTCTGACCGGTCTGCAGCTACGCAGCCACATCCGAATCAAGCTCTGTGTTCTGACACCTTTCTATCACAGCCAGCATTACGTTTCCAGCAATTGATTCCACAGTAGCTCTTCTGTGGGATCGGACCAGACGGGCTAGCCTTCGCTCCCCACACGCATCAGTGAGCCTTGGGCGCCCATGACCCTGTCGCCAGTTCACCGGTTGTCCTTCCTTGGACCACTTTTGGTAGGTTCTAGCCACTGCATACCGGGAACACCCCACAAGACCTGCCGTTTTGGAGATGCTCTGACCCAGTCGTCTAGCCATCACAATTTGGCCCTTGTCAAAGCCGCTCAGATCCTTACGCTTACGCCCATTTCTCCTGCTTCCAACACATGACACGTGAAATTCAAGAACTGACTGTTCACTTGCTGCCTAATATATCTCACCCCTCGACAGGTGCCATTAATGTTATAAGATAATGTTATTCACTTCACCTGTCAGTGCTTTTAATGTTGTCGTTGATCAGAGTATATATAAATTAAATTAAATATAATATTAAAATATATATGTGTGTGTGTGTGTGTGTGTGTGTGCGTGCGTGCGTGCGTGCGTGCGTGCGTGCGTGCGTGTGTGTGCCCGCGTGCGCTGTGGGCACTATAGCAGACAGACTCCTCATGTGGTGTGTACAGACTTGAGTTGCGCCCTGGGGGCAAATTGAACGAGTGATACCCCCCTGCCCACATAGAGAAAAGTGCTGTGAGCCCTGCCTGAATATATCCACAATACACACCACTAAAGTATTTACTCAATTATAGGAATTATGTAAATGTCAACCAAACCTTGACCTCTATCTTTTCAGAATACTGTGTGTATTAAATATTAGATCCATTTTGGGACATTGGGACCTAATTTATCCACTTGTTCCGGAAACATTGAGTTCCATGTCAGAGCGGTATATTAATAATGCAGAGCCTTTTAACCTGTTGCTTAACCAATTCCGATGACCTCTGATTCCAGACTTCGCTCCTAGACTGTTTGTAGAACAAGTGCTTTCGGATGTTCTTGGCCTTCAAACACAGACGGAGGGGCCCTTCTCCAAATTACACTCTTCGCCCGGCTGTGGAGACCAGTTGTCCCCTATATTCTGGTCACATCTCACAGCAGGAAGGCGGGTTTGGGGGGGTGAGGTCATTGCTCCGGTGGCAGTGTTTTTGCAATCTCTCCTCGCCAAACAGCCGCGTTCTCCTGTTAGGTTGTGTACAGACTGCATGATGCCTCCATCTTATTTCGAAGGAGAAATATGATATTCCCTCCATTCGCCCTTTGCCCGGGCCATGGCATCACAATGGGTATTTTGATGACTTATTATGCCATATCATTTTCCATTGAAGGCAGAGCTACCAAAAAACAGTCAAGCTATAAGCTCATCCCAGAGACAGATCTTGATTGATTGTTGACATTGTGGAAACAAATGCCGTGAGATCTAAAAGATATGAACACTCCCGAAAATCCTCCTCCTCACACTGATAAACTTCACTGATATAGAAGTATTCTGAGAAAAGTGTTATGAGTAAGTGCCAATAAATAACTACACACATGACTAATGACTCTGACGATAAATGATGTTCACTATCTACAAATACGCAACCCAAGAAAAGCATCAAATAGGCCAATTGACCTGAGAACGGCTAACGGATGTTGACATCTCCAACAGCATTTCAAAATCTTTCTGGAGTCTGGATAAAGCAGACACTTCAGAGAATAGTTGATATTTGTCATGTCCTACATTGTTGACTTGGAGAACTTGTGATTTGTGGATGGCATTCAACCTGAATAAAACATTATTATTGTGTGTGTTTGGCACTGATTGGCAGGGCTCGACAATAAGGATTTTGAAACCTGGTCTCATAGATTCACATTACTGTAACTAGATTTCATCTAAAGATTTTTACATGGCTCGCCATACGTATCATAAACACGTACTTATGCTATCTTACGACATCCAAACACTTTTACGCTATTGGCGTATTACATGGCTTTTATGGCACTATCGGTTAGGTTTAAGGTTTAGGGAGGTTGGTTGTTGATTTAAAACTCGAGCATTAACCTTTAAAACTGTTTGGTAACATTTAACTCGCTTTTAAGTCCTCGTGGTGGCGTAGTGACTCGCCTCAGTCCGGGTGGCGGAAGACGAATCTCAGTTGCCTCCGCGTCTGAGACCGTCAATCCGCTAATGTTATCACGTGACTTGTTGAGCGCATTACTGCAGAGACACTATTCTCCGCGGCATCCACGCACAACTCACCACATGCCCCATTGAGAGCGAGAACCACATTATAGCGACCACGAGGAGGTTACCCCATGTGACTCTACCCTCACTAGCAACCGGGCCAATTTGGTTGCTTAGGAGACCTGGCTGGAGTCGCTCAGCACGCCCTGGATTCAAATTTGCGACTCACATGCTGAGTGACTCCAGCCAGGTTTCCTAAGCAACCAAATTGTCCCGGTTGCTAGGGAGGGTAGAGTCACATGGGGTAACCTCCTCGTGGTGGTGATTAGTGGTTCTCTCAATGGGGCGTGTGGTGAGTTGTGTGTGGATCGTGGAGAGTACCATGAGCCTCCACATGCTGTGAGTCTCCGCGGTGTCATGCACAAGGAGTCACGTGATCAGATGTGCGGATTGACGTCTCAGAAGCAACTGAGACTCGTCATCCACCACCCTGATTGAGGCGAGTAACCGTGCCACCACGAGGACCAACTAAGTAGTGGGAATTGGGCATTCCAAATTGGGAGAAAAGGGGATTAAAATTTTTTTAAACAAATTGGTTTAGGAATAGGGTTGGGTTAGCTGATCTAAAATTCAATAATGTTACTAAAATAATGTATTTCTGCCAAACTCGTGACTGAATCGTCCAAACTTAAGAGAGTCTGTTCTGTCTGTGTTGTTTTCATGGGGCAGAAAAAACGTCACTAGCGTGATGTCTTGCTAATAAGACTGCCCTGATAAAAACATACACACATACACATTTTCAACATATGTGAAATGTAGTGTAAACACAGCACTGGTCCGGCAAATGATAGTTCCATTGATAGTTCCATATAGGCCATTGTTACTGTCGAGCCCTGATGGGGCATTTCTAGATAAATCTGAACACATTAGTTATAATGGAGTAATGTGCATCCATCTCTCAAACAGACAAAAATGAGCTTTTGTAAACAAGGAAAGTGCATAGTGTGTAAACACATTTCCACAAATTCCCCAATGAGCACACGCTCTATAGTACTTACCCACCGGGGGAAAAAAAGTTGGAAAAGCAGAGAGTGTTGGATGTCGTTCAAATCGCTGTCTCATTCAATCCCCCGAGTGTCAGTCAGTGTATGCCAACGGCGTGCCAGCACTTGCCATTCTGATGGCCAAAGTCAAATTTGCTGGATCTCATATGTATACAGATCACAGGCCGTGCTGTAATACTCCAGCATGCACTGAGACAATGGAGCCATTGTGAATTAGGATCAGTGTGGTCGCTGTTGCACATGTCTCGCTGCTACACGAACAAGCAGCGAACACAACTACACGTGTGCACCATACCATGCCATGTCGAAAGACCCAATGCAACCCAATGCAACTAATGCAATCATACAGATTACACTGAGACTGTAAATGCAGATATCCGGGAACATTTGAGATTATGATCAACAGATCCCACAATTATTTAGCCACTCTTTACATTCATGGGATCATCAGTGGCATTTGCTAACCCAAGCATCACTATATCACTGAAAAAAATCATTTTGTGTTAGTAAACATAGCAGAAAAGATGAATTACTTTCTACATTGCATACGTTAAAGAGTGAAGTTGAAAATATTAATTAAATTGTACATTTGTACTCAATTCATACGTAAAAATGTTGTCATCGTGTATCAATCGCAAAGTAGAAAACATTGTCATTTTTATTCCCCAATTTGAGTAAATTTCACTGGTAAATTAAATACGTTTAACACACGCGTGGATGTTGTACTTTGGCTTTGCTTTGTGCAATGCATAATTTAATTTAACAGACTGATATCAGTTCAGGAGACTCTGTACTCTCAGTGCACTTAAGCATTTGTCTTTGAGAGAAACGGCAGCTAAACTTAATCTGGTAACAAACCTCATTAAGTTTTTACATTGAAACCTGTTTGAGTCAAAAGATTAGAGTCTCTAGTTTCATGCAATATGCCATTTTTAAAATTCGAGCGATTTATCGTGAAACGGCACGCTGTTAAACACAATGACCACATTTGTGGACTACAGGCTCATTTTCAGTTAAAATATCCGATATTTATTTACTGAATATTATCACATTGAGAATTAATGGATGCCTCCAAAGGCTGTACAATGTGACTTTCAGAGGCTTTATATGGAGTTAGGATGAAAATAAGGAGCATTTCAAACTGTTCTGAGACCAGTGCAAAGAGACAGCACACTGGAGGTTAAGTCATGCACTAAATAGGGAGCAAGGGAGCATCCTATAGCTCTCTATAACTGTTCTGAGACCAGTGCAGACAGACAGCACACTGGAGGTTAAGTCATGCACTAAATAGGGAGCAAGGGAGCATCCTATAGCTCTCTATAACTGTTCTGAGACCAGTGCAGACAGACAGCACACTGGAGGT
The DNA here is from genome assembly GCF_025860055.1 of Xyrauchen texanus. Taxonomy (NCBI): domain Eukaryota; kingdom Metazoa; phylum Chordata; class Actinopteri; order Cypriniformes; family Catostomidae; genus Xyrauchen; species Xyrauchen texanus. The sequence goes on from NC_068302.1 coordinate 41,843,084, forward strand.
TAAGTCATGCACTAAATAGGGAGCAAGGGAGCATCCTATAGCTCTCTATAACTGTTCTGAGACCAGTGCAGACAGACAGCACACTGGAGGTTAAGTCATGCACCAAATAGGGAGCAAGGGAGCATCCTATAGCTCTCCTATAACTGTTCTGAGACCAGTGCAGACAGACAGCACACTGCAGGTCAAGTAATGCACTAAATAGGGAGCAAGGGAGAATCCTATAGCTCTCCTATAACTGTTCCGAGATCAGTGCAGACAGACAGCATACCGGAGGTTAAGTTATGCAATAAATAGGGAGCAAGGGAGCATCCTACAGCTCTCTATGCAGTTAAGTGCGTTCACTCCTAAAATCTGATGCAGACAGATCAGTTTCAGGCTGCAGATGATGTTTGGATCACTCAACATGTTTGACAGCATGGGACAATGAGCATCAGTACATAGATTCACCATTTATAATAGATCACTTTATTTGAACATGGTTTTGCAGTGATTGGATGATGCTGGACGTTACTTTAAATCAGACATTTTGTTGATGAATATAAAATAGAAGTGTGATGTCTCTTTGGAGTAAGTCCTGTCTAGCTCGTCCAATAAGCTGTACTTCGAACGATCATATCCTGCGGAGACAGACAGGCAGAGCGAGGAGCTTACCCAGTGCAGGACAGGACTCAACAGGTGGTGGTGGGGTGGAGGAGGTTGCCGTGTTAGCACACTGAAACAGCAATGTGATAGATTGTGGGCAGACATACTATATAAAGCAATGGCTTACATGTGATTGGCTAGGAGTTACCCCGCTAATGGTGCGATGATGAACAGCTGCTAGTCTTCCCGCTAGAACTACACTGCGCTTATATTTCCAGCATGCATCAGGCTTGAATAATTAATAAGACTTTACACCATGTTTCACTGTTTATACCATTTGTATTGTTAATTTTGTTACAGTACGTTTGGTAACTTCTTGTTTAGTGACACAAATTGGATCATAAGAGCAGACTGATTGCTATAAAAGGAGAGAAGAAGTGTTTGCAATCATTGTGTCTTTGTTAGTAATGGTTACCTCTAAAGCAAGACATGCAGCCATCATTGCTTTGCATCAAAATGGCCTCACATGCAAGGAAATTGCTGCAAAGAATATTGCACCTGAAAGAACCATTTACCGGATCATCAAGAACTTCAAGGAGAGAGGTTCAACTGCAGTGAAGAAGGATTCAGGATGTCCCAGAGTGTCCAGCAAGCGCCAGGACCGTCTCCTCCAGAGGAGTCCGCTACGGGATCGTGTCAGCACCAGTGCAGAGCTCAATATTGGCAGCAGGTTGGTGTGAGGGCATCTGCACCCACAGTGAGGCGAAGACTTTTGGGCAATGGCCTGCTGTCAAGAAGGGCAGCTATGAAGCCACTCTTCTCCAAGAAAAACATCAAGGACAGACTGAAATTCTGCCGGAAGTACAAGGATTGGACAGCAGAAGACAGGTGCAAAGTTATTTCCCCTTCCGACTGTTTGGGACATCTGGAAAATCGATAGTCCAGAGAAGAAAAGGTGAATGCTACCATGAGTCCTGTGTCGTGCCAACAATGAAGCATCCTGAGACCATCCATGTGTGGGGTTGCTTTTCATCACAGGGAGTGGGCTCACTCACAATCCTGCACAAAAACACAGCCATGAATAAAGAATGGTATTAAAACGTCCTGCAAGAGCAACTTCTCCCAACAATCCAGCATCCATTTGGTGATGGTCCGTGCATTTTACAGCATGATGGAGCACCGTGTCACAAGGCAAGAGTGATAATGAAGTGGCTCGGAGATCATTACAGTGACGTTTTGGATCCATGGCCAGACAACTCCCTGGATCTTAATCCCATAGAGAACCTGTGGTCAATCCTCAAAAGGCGAGTGGACAAGCAGAAGCCCATAAACTGTGATCAACTCCGAGCACTAATAAGGCAAGAATGGATCTCCATCAGTCAGGAATTGCCCCAGAAGCTGATATCCAGCATGCCAGAACGAATTGCAGAGGTGATGAAGAACAAGGGTCAACACTGTAAATATTGACTCTTTGCATATATTGAATGTTTTTGCCAATAAAAGCCTTTAAAACTCACAAAATGTTTATCATTGTTTTCCAGAATACCATGGAAACATGTAATCTACAAAAATAATCTACAAATACTGAAGCAGCAAACTTAAAAATGATGTCACTACAATACTTTTGGCCATGGCTGGAAGATTGCTGCAGAGGGCGCTATTTGGCGGTATTTGTTGGAGTGGTGGTGGTGTAGTGGACTAAAGCACTTAGCTGGTAATCAGAAGGTCGCTGGTTCTATCCCCACACCCACCACCATTGTGTCCTTGAGCAAGGCACTTAACTCCAGGTTGCTCCAGGAGGAGCAAGTGCACTGTAAGTTGCTTTGGATAAAAGCGTCTGCCAAATGCATAAATGTAAATGTATATTTGTTTGGTGCGATCCTCTGATAGGAATGAAACTTTCATACTGTATGTAGGTGTTACGTTCTCGTGTTGTCTGCCCTGTGTTCTCTGTTTTCACTAGTCACGTTTATGTCACCTTTCAGTGTGGTCCGCCCCGTGTTTTCCGTTTCACCCTCGCCAGTCACGTCCCATGTCACTCTTCCTTGTTGTCCGTCCCGTGTTTTCCGTTTCACCGAACACGCTCCCTGTCATGTCTTCCTTGTTGTCCGCCTGTGTTTCACTGTCTCTGTTAGAACTACACTTCCCTTCTTCCTCACGTCTCATCACCGCCGTCACAGCGTTATTGTCCGTGTCGATCTATTTAAACCCTGTCGTTTCCTCTCTCCGTTGTCGATCGTTGACGTTTCATGTTCGTGCTCCTCGTGCCTATGTTCCTGTACGCTCCTTGTTCTTGTTCCCTAGAGTACCCAGTTCGTCCGAGGTTAATCCTGCCATTCTTCAGCCCTCCGTGGATGTTTGCTGTCTGTTCACTCCTGCACCCCTTCTGTCTATTATCCAGTGTTCCAGTTTAGTTTTTCCCACCGTGGACCTTTTATTTCATCCTGTGTTTATTTCATCAAGACACTAATAAAGCCGCATTTGGATCCACACCCCCGTCTACCTTCTCCTCCTTCCACACAAACGTTACAGTAGGCCATAAATACAACACCAACGCTTCCTATAGAAAGGTTACAACGACTGTTTGCCACATGGAACCTTCTCTACCATCTAACCCGACATGATGTTCATAACTGAGCTCGTACTAGTTCATTGTTTACCTTAACTCAATGTGTCATTTCATTCATTAATCATTGGCTTTGAGACTTCACCGTCAGACTAAATGTACATCAATCTGTCGCTAATCAAATCAGCCTGTTGGTTGATGCTACAGGAAGGAAACCCTGACTCGAGCATGTTGCAAGCGCAGGGCAGGAATCGATTGGCTTGATCTAATTGGATAGATTTCCTCTGACGCATCGCTCCGCTGAATGCTGATGATGAAGAGACGCAAAGGCAGCTGCTCGCGCTTTTTGCCAGAGAGAAAAAGGACCTTTCCTGGCCAATAAGATGTGTTAAAGAGTTTTTCCGAAGCCTTGCCAGCTATGAAGTGCACGTCAATTTGTCTTCCAGGCCTTTTTTAAAAATCTTTTCTAAGTTCTGTTCTGTGTGGTTCGAGCTCAATCTTCCACAGTTAATCTTCCTGCAAAGGATATTTTCTTTAAACAAGCAAGCCAAAGCTTTTCACATGCTCATTTTAGGGATTTGTGAACGTGTTTGAGTGTTTGCTAATTTAGTTTACATAACACATATTACGATTGCTTTACTGAGAAAACTGTGTTTCCTTTATCCTCTTTTACTAATGACTCAGCATGTAACATTTTCCTTAATCTCTTCCCTAACACTCGGCTCACACTGTATCCAGCACTAACCACAGACACATTGAGCCAAAAGCTATAGATATGTTTGGACCATTCTGGAAAATTGAGTCTTCCAAAAGTAGTCAAACAACAATATATAATCATACTCCAATATCTATTTTTTAAATCATCTGAAAACAATGTGGTGGACATGTTTTGGTGCTGTATGGCAACATTAAATTCTGTTTTGTTGACTGTTTAGATAAAAATATCTTATTCAATATTAATATATTGCATTTGATCAGGCAGGAGCGGACTGGCTATAGGGAGACCTGGGACTTTTCCCAGTGGGCCGGCTGTGAAACGGGACAGAACGGGGCTGAACGACTAGACCACAAAACGGTATATTTTCTGTGTTAATCAAAGTTTTTTTCCTAACCAGCAGTGAGGAGTGACGGTACATTCTATCAATCACTTGTTTTCTATTTTCGGCATTACGCAGGTGACTACATCCACTGTGAACGGTCCAAAAACTTTCATAAAAATAAGGCTGGGCATAGAAATGCATCAATTCTTGGACTACAAACGCTTCAGACATGTTTGGTAACTTCTCTTCGCTGTTTTGTGTGCAGTTGTGTCACTATCGCTGTGGCAGACTATCCCTTTAAAAGTCCTTAAATTTCTCTTCCTATCATTCCAATTCTATAGCATGTGGGTTGTGGGCGATTCAATCCAATTTCCAACTTATTGAACCGAAAAGGCGCCAATTCTTAAATTCTGATTTTTTTCCCCAACCCTAATCTCTGTTAGGCAGTAATGAAAATGAATTTCTTGTCTCTACAGCTGCTCTGTGTCACTGATACACACCGTATCGCAGTTGACCAGACATAAAGTCAGTTTCTGCCCTTCACACGGTCCCACTGTGATCGCAGTTTTTATTTGGCCTGTAATAAAGGGTTTGTTTCTTTATGTCGCTGTGAGGAATTATCAGTGAAGCACTAATGACACGGAAAGATTCCAGCTGCTAAACTGACCACAACTGTCTCTGTGCGTGTGTGAGTGTGTGTGTGTGTGTGTGTGTGTGTGTGTGTGTGAGTATGAGAGTGTGTGTGTGTGTGTGTGTGTGTGTGTGTGTGTGAGAGTGTGTGTGTGTGTGTGTGTGTGTGTGTAGTGTGAGTGTGTGTGTGTGAGAGTGTGTGTGTGTGTGTGTGTGTGTGTGTGAGTGAGAGTGTGTGAGTGAGAGTGTGTGTGTGTGTGAGAGTGTGTGTGTTTGTGTGAGAGTGTGTGTGTGTGTGTGTGTGAGTTTGTGTGTGAGTTTGAGTTTGTGTGTGTGTGTGTGAGAGTTTGCGTGTGAGTCTGTGTGAGTTTGTGTGTGTGAGTCTGTGTGTGTGTGTGAGTGAGTTTGTTTGTGTGTGTTTGTATGTATGAGTGTGTGTGTGTTTTTATGTATTAGTGTGTGTGTGTGTGTGTCTGTGTGTGTCTTAGATCAGCAGGGTCATGACTCAATAATGAGTCTCAGGTGTGTTATGAATGTGTCACAGACAGCAGGGAAAAAACAATGCAAAATGCATATAATAAAATGCAACTAACCATACAATCGTTCATAATTTGAATAGTAAAATAAATAGACATCAATCCATCAGAAAAAACATGTTTACATGCACACTAATATACTGGTCACTCCCAAAAATTAGCTAATCTAAAAATCTGACAAAGCAAAAAAAACTGCATCTACATGACATTTCAAATAATCGTGTTATTCTCTGCTTTTAAATTCTTCTTGCACAAAAACACACAAAATAACAGTTAATTTGAACTAGGGCTGTTTATATAATGATTATTTGTTGTTCTATAATGATTAATTATATAAAAAATAACGCGTTAATAAAATGTACACAATTAATCATGTCCCCGGACGGCAATAAAGAATATTCCTGAGCAATTCAAGCTTGTAGTACCACCTGTTTCCTCCAGGGGGCAGTAAGCAAAACTCCAGCTATATAGGCAATTAGAATATTTATGAATGCAATTACAATGCAATTTGCCCTAATTTTAACATGACATTTTAAAAATGTGTTTTATTCTCTGCTTTTGAAGTCAAACTATGAAGAGGCATGCGCACAACACTTGTGTACGATACACTGGATAAGCCGGTAACAACGCCGGGAAAGGTGTTTTACATGCAGTGCGAAATCAGTGTATTGGGCAAAAATCTACCTGTGTTGGACGGTTAATTCTTCGTTTATAACCTTTTGACGTCATTTACATGACCACACACGTTGTCGGCTTAATCGGTGTAAGAACGTGCATCAACGCATTCATTACATCATTTTGTTGCCAGAATATGTTACAACCGTAATACACAAACCAACTACAAAAAGTAACATTAATAACTGTAGTAACAACATGATTTAATGTTCTCCAAACTAATACATTGATACTACACAGTGTCACTCACACAAACACATAACACCATCAGGGTAACTCACGTGACACTTAAATAATGCAATAAACGTGCAGGACGAGACTCAACAGGTGGTGTTGGGGTGGAGGAGGTTGCCATGTTAGCACACTGAAACAGCAATGTGATAGATTGTGGGCAGAAATACTGTATAAAGCGATGGCTTACATGTGATCGGCTAGGAGTTACCCCGCTAATGGTGCGATGATGTACAGCTGCTAGTCTTCCCACTAGAACTACGCTGCGCTTACATTTCTACGAATCAGTCCAATGTTTTTAATGTACTCTAAACAAAGTTTTAACCCCAATAACTGAAGCTTAACCAAGCTCGGAAAATGTTGAGTCTTATGTGCAATTAATGACATTAGAGGTCATTTGGACTAAACGTACAACATATTACAACATCACTGGCTTATAAAACTAATTGAGCTTTCATTGGGACAAATAAAAAGGGAATAAAAGGGAATTAATCGTATGGCAGTTCTTCTACAAGAAAGTGAATGGATAATTAAGACTGGCTTGTGTCTAAATGGAGTCCAAACTGTATGACTGAACACAATGGGGCTACTATAGCTCATTTTTCATTGATATTTTTAGAAAGTGACAGCAGAATATCAATGTCTTTGCCATTTCAAGGCACTTTATCAGGCTGTGCTAGTCCCTGCTATACTGCAGTAACACTAATGAACATCAAGATCGGACCAGACAGCACAGAGATACATAGGTCAAAACCTCACTGGACAACGACTTTTGATTAATCGATCTGTCCTGTAATGAAAAGGCAATGATTTCTGAATCTAATTGAAGTCTCTGTAACTTTCTGCAATGCTGGCGGCACTAAACAAAATCACAAAAACAGGTCTTCTTGCAATATTTCGTAACATATTCCACAATTAATGTAGCCTACATATTCAGCTTCATCCGGTATAAATAGTGATTTTATAAAAATAATAATAATTATTATTACAATTATTATTAGGCTATTATTATGAAAAGGCATATACAAGGCATCTTTTATGAATATATACTATAAATGTAAGAGTTACACTTAAAAATGGGCGTTTCATTTAGTTTTTGACGCACTTCTGGTTTAAACTCCGCCCACACCAGGTTCAATCTGAATACAAAGACAGATACAGATAATTTTGTCATTCAGATACAGATACAGATAATGGCTCCACTGCACCCCCCTATTTAGTACTATGGGTACTCTCACTAGAAGTGGCCGTTAGATATTCATCTGTCCACAGTGAGACAAACTGTCTATAAATGGAGATGATTTAGTAATATAGGTACTCTCACTAGAAGTGGCCGTTAGATATTCATCTGTCCACAGTTAGACAAACTGTCTATAAATGGAGATGATTTAGTACTATAGGTACTCTCTCTAGAAGTGGCCGTTAGATATTCATCTGTCCACAGTTAGACAAACTGTCTATAAATGAAGATGATTTAGTACTATAGGTACTCTCTCTAGAAGTGGCCGTTAGATATTCATCTGTCCACAGTTAGACAAACTGTCTATAAATGAAGATGATTTAGTACTATAGGTACTCTCTAGAAGTGACTGTTAGATATTCATCTGTCCACAGTTAGACATACTGTCTATAAATGGAGATGATTTAGTACTATAGGTACTCTCTCTAGAAGTGACCGTTAGATATTCATCTGTCCACAGTTAGACAAACTGTCTATAAATGGAGATGATTTAGTACTATAGGTACTCTCTCTAGAAGTGGCCGTCCAGTCAAGATGAATCAAAGGGAACACCGCAGAATGCTCAATGAGGTAATAAAGATCCTTAGAGTGAAAGATAAAGGCTTGAAGGAATCATTGGAACTGGTTAACATCTCTGTTCATGAGTCTACTATACAGAAAACATTAAACAGGTATGGTGTTCATGGCAGGACATCAGGAAGGAAGCCGCTGCTTTCCAACAAAAACATGACTGTGCGCCTGAAGTTTGCCAAAGACCAACTTGACACTCCACAAAGCTACAGGGAAAATGTTTTGTGAACTGATGAAACTACGGTTGAATTGTTTGGGAAGAACACGCAGCACTATGTAGGGTGTAAATAGGGCACCGCATATCAACATGAAAACATCATCCCAACGGTGAAGTACGGTGGAGGGAGCATCATGATTTTGGGCTGCTTTGCCATCATTGAGGGAAAAATGAATTCCCATGTGTATCAATATATCCTACAGGATAATATCATGGTGGCAGCTGAAGCTCAGTAGAAGTTGGGTGATGCAGCAGGACAATGACCCTAAACATCAAACTAAATCTCCTACAGAATGTCTTCAAAAAAAGAAAATCCCCCTTTTGGAGTGTCCCAGTCAGAGTCCAGACCTGAACCCAATAGAGATGCTGTGGAATGACCTCAAGAGAGGCGTCCACCAAACATCCTAAGAATACGTCTGAACTGAAGCAGTTCTGTAAGGACGAATGATCCAGAATTCCTTCTGAACATTGTGCAGGTCTAATCCGCATCTATCAGAAAGGCTTGATTGAGGTTATTGCTGCCAAAGGAGAATCAGCCAGTTATTAAAAGCACTGTGAATGTTTAATGGGGTGTGTTCAATAAAGACATGAAAGATTATAGTTGTGTGTGTGTTTTTAGCTTAAGCACATTGTGTTTGTCTATACTTGTGACTCTGATGAAGATGAAATCACATTTTATAACCAATTCATGCAGAAAACCAGCTAATTCCAAAGGGTTCACATACTTTTTTCTTTCCACAGCAGACTCTAATCTTCATATTACAATGGGATGCACTTTTTTTATTGAAAAAAAATCACACATCAACTTTAAAAGGGGTGGAATTAATGTGAGAAGAGTAAAATTCCCAGTTGAAGCCAGACCAAACACTTTCACAGATATCACACTACACACTGATAGCGCTGTCTGGCTGACTTTATTTTGCCCTTTTTTCATGGACACATGCCGCACTAGGTTCCTAGTTCATCAGTTTTTTGGGAGGTAAGATGGTTTAATGTTTTGGAGATCTTTTTTTGTACTTTACAATGTTACACTTACAATACCTGACAATGGACAATGGCAAACATAAGGCTTAAATACATGGACTAGGGAGAAACATGACAATGATAACCAATGACAAGACAGAATTGATAACAAGGTAACAAGACAATAAACCAATGAAAGCAAGACACGTGAACATGGAGAGAAACATGAAATCACATGACCAGGGGACCACATGACATGAAACACATGAACAAGCACATTAAACATAAATATCCCTCCACAAGGGGCGGCTCCTAATGCCACAAAACATGAACAAACGCATTAAACATGACATAATCAAAAAGGTCTGTAGGGAGCTGGGGGGGGGGGTCGAGGGATGTGGAGCATGGGATCAGGGCAACACCAGTGGAAGATGGAGAGGCTCGAGGGGCGGAGCCATGGAAGGCAGATCCATGAGAGACTTGAAAGGCGACACCAGGGAACTTGGTACCCGGAGAGTAACTGATGGCTTGAAAGGACATGGTGGAGGGTCCCTCGGTGCTGTAGGCTCGGAGGACAGAAGTGGAGCTGGGGGATCGGAAGACAGAGGCAGAGCCGGTGGGACTGAGGACCAAGGTGAAGCCGTAGGCAAGGAGACCCTTGGTGAAGCCGATTGGTTGAAGGACCACAGTGGAGCTGAAGGGACATAGGGCCAATGTGGGACTGAGGACCAAGGCGGAGTCCAGGGCTCGGAGGGTCTAGGCGGGGTTGGAGGGTTGAAAGTTCCCCTTGTCTGATCAAGAGACAAGGCGATAAGGCAGCCCTAAGAACAGCTAGGGCCAAACTGTCACGGGCAATCAGAGAGGCAAAGCGCGCACACGCCCAGAGAATCCACAGTCACTTCCAGGACAGCGGTGACACGCGGCGCATGTGGCAGGGCATCCAGGCCATCACCAACTACAGGACAACATCAGTTGCCTGTGACAAAGATGCCTCCCTTCCAGATGAGCTGAACGACTTCTACGCTTGGTTTGAAGTGCAGAACGACGTGATGGCGAGGAAGTCCACCCCTCCTCCCAACGACCAGGTGCTCTGTCTTACCACGGCAGATGTGAGGAAAACTCTACGTAGAGTCAACCCACGGAAGGCTGCTGGACCAGACAACATTCCTGGCAGAGTGCTCAGAGGATGTGCAGACCAGCTAGCAGATGTTCTTACCGACATCTTCAACATCTCTCTGAGCAGCGCCGTTGTTCCAACGTGCTTCAAGGCCACCACCATCATCCCCATGCCAAAGAAGTCTTCAGTGTCCTGCCTCAACGACTACCGTCCCGTCGCACTTACACCCATCATCATGAAGTGCTTCGAGAGGCTCGTCATGAGGCAGATTAAGACCCAGCTGCCCCCCTCACTAGACCCACTGCAGTTTGCGTATCGTTCAAACCGTTCAACGGACGATGCCATCACCACAACCCTCCATCTGGCCCTCACCCACCTAGACAATAAGGACTCATACGTTCGAATGCTGTTCATAGATTTCAGCTCAGCATTCAACACAATCATTCCCCAGCACCTGATTGGAAAGCTGAACCTGCTGGGCCTGGACACCTCCCTCTGCAACTGGATCCTGGACTTCCTGACTGGGAGACCTCAGTCAGTCCGGATCGGGAACAGCATCTCCACCACCACCACACTGAGCACTGGGGCCCCCCAGGGCTGTGTGCTCAGTCCACTGCTGTTCACTCTGCTGACTCACGACTGTGCAGCAATGCACAGCTCGAATCACATCATCAAGTTCGCCGATGACACGACCGTGGTGGGTCTCATCAGCAAGAACAACGAGTCAGCATACAGAGAGGAGGTGCAGCGGCTGACGAACTGGTGTAGAGCCAACAACCTGTCCCTGAATGTCGACAAAACAAAAGAGATGGTTGTTGACTTTAGGAGAGCACAAGGTGAACACACTCCGCTGAACATCGACGGCTCCTCTGTGGAGATCGTCAAGAGCACCAAATTTCTTGGTGTTCACCTGGCGGAGAACCTCACCTGGTCCCTCAACACCAGCTCTATCACCAAGAAAGCCCAGCAGCGTCTCTACTTTCTTCGAAGGCTGAGGAAAGCACATCTCCCAACCCCCATCCTCACTACATTCTATAGAGGGACTATTGAGAGCATCCTGAGCAGCTGCATCACTGCCTGGTTTGGGACTTGCACCGTTTCGGACCGCAAAGCCCTGCAGAGGATAGTGAGGACAGCTGAGAAGATCATTGGGGTCTCTCTTCCCTCCATCAAAGACATTTACAAAAAACACTGTATCCGCAAAGCAACCAGCATTGTGGACGACCCCACACACCCCTCACACAAACTCTTTACCCTCCTCCCGTCTGGCAAGAGGTACCGAAGCATTCGGGCCCTCACGGCCAGACTGTGTAACAGCTTCTTCCCCCAAGCCATCAGACTTCTCAATACTCAGAGACTGGTTTGACACACACACGTGTCCTGAGTTGCACTTTAATTACTGTCACTTTATAACTGTCTGCTACCTCAATAACTGCTATGTGCATAGAACATTATCTCATAGTATGTTATGTTTACATTTTTAGAAACTGTCATCTTTTTGCACTACTGAGTACTGGTCGGCGCTGCACTGTCTATTGTCCTGTTCATTGTCAGTAATTTGTTGTACTGTCCTGTACTTTTTGCACATGTTTGCACGTGCACTTTATATAGGTATATATAGGTAGTTTATATAGGTATTTTATTTTGTTGTGTAGTCTCATGTGGTCCTATGTTGGTCCTTTGTTGTTTTTATGTAGCACCATGGTCCTGGAGGAACGTTGTCTCGTTTTGCTGTGTACTGTACTAACTGTATATGGTTGAAACGACAATAAAAACCACTTGACTTGACTTGACAAGAGAACTAAGGGTGGGCACAAGAGCAGCAACCAATTCCAGCTCAAATAGCCCAGTGAGAGATGGCTCTGGAATGGACAAGGCCTGCAACACTGGTTCATTGGCCAGAGGTGAGCCTGAGACCTTGCATGAAGCTTGGCTGTGACATGGCACGGAGCACACTGAGGCATGGCTATGACGTGGCATGGAGCAGACTCAGGCATGGCTATGACGTGGCATGGAGCAGACTCAGGCATGGCTATGACGTGGCATGGAGCAGACACAGGCGTGGCTGTGACGTGGCATGGCGCAGACTCAGGCGTGGCTGTGACGTGGCATGGCGCAGACTCAGGCGTGGCTGTGACGTGGCATGGCGCAGACTCAGGCGTGGCTGTGACGTGGCATGGAGCACACTGAGGTGTGGCTGTGACGTGGCATGGAGCAGATTCCGGCGTGGCTATGACGTGGCATGGAGCAGACACAGGCATGGCTGTGACATGGCATGGCGCAGGCTGAGGCGTTGCTGTGACATGGCATGGCGCAGACTCAGGCGTGGCTGTGACGTGGCATGGCGCAGACTCAGGCGTGGCTGTGAAGTGGCATGGTGCAGACACAGGCATGGCTGTGACATGGCATGGCGCAGGCTGAGGCGTTGCTGTGACATGGTATGGCGCAGACTCAGGCGTGGCTATGACGTGGCATGGTGCAGACACAGGCATGGCTGTGACATGGCATGGCGCAGGCTGAGGTGTTGCTGTAACGTGGCATGGCGCAGACTCAGGCGTGGCTATGACGTGGCATGGAGCAGGCTGAGGCATTGCTGTGACATGGCATGGCGCAGACTCAGGCGTGGCTATGACATGGCATGGCGCAGGCTGAGGCGTTGCTGTGACATGGCATGGCGCAGACTCAGGATCCAGGGAAAAAGGTGGCGCTAGCTCAGCAACCATGACGAGGAACTCTGGCTTGGCAGCCAAGACGTGGGACTCTGGCTTTGCGGCTGGTGATTAGTAATAATCAGTACAATAATACAGTACCAAATGACCATGGCATTAACATGTGATACCACTGTTTAGTAATTTAAAGGTCTTCTGACAGCTTACTTTTGACCTGAGCACATTTGAGGCACATTTCAAGAAAACATTATGAGAAAGTATTCAATAATCCCTGTTAGGAAATACACAGATCCACTCCTAAAACACTCCTGTAATGTGTCATTGATGTAATCTGTAAACCATTGACTAAAGATGTGTCGGGCACATCTTTAGGATCTGGCAGTGCTTCACTCTTCACTTCAGATACTTCTCAGCATAATCTGGCCCACTTATAATAATAAAGTGTCTCAAAACAAAACTATGACTATCTTTATAAGATTAAAGATGTCACTAATCTTGAAAACTTTGGCAAATCTAATGATCATTTCATCCTCAGTGATGAAATAATCCTCAAAAGTCCATTGTGTCAACCTGGAACCTTAAACACGACTTTCCAGACTAACTGCTTACAGAAACTGTGTGCACTTACGGAAGTTGTGGAAAGACTCTGATCAGAGTTTATTATTTTAAGAAAATGACTTCAAGTTTTGTGTGCAAGTAACCTCAAATGCCCTATTGCTTAAATATGTTGCCATGACGGTAAGAAAATATATAATGCAGATTGCATTGCATCATAAACAAACAGCACATGTCATAAATCGGTTTCTCAGTATGCATAAATACAATTTAAAGTGGCGGGTCTTAAGAGCAAATGCACAATTAAACATGTGCGCACACCAAGGTCGCCGCGACCTCTCCGTCCCGGTGTCATTGTATCCACTCACCCCCCGGCACCTGCCCCCACAGTCCGACGATATATAAATGCTGCCCGAAAATTTCTGTGCCACCACAGACTGATCACTTGCCCTGTTTGGCCACCCCTTTGAAAAACACCTGGCTCCACCCCTGGTTTCAATCAAAGATGCCGAGCACTGTGAGTAAAAATTACAAATCAGATCAAATAATTCTTTTTTTTTTTTTTAGAGCAAATAGTTTTCCTAAAAATGCATGTCCTCATATGTGGACAGCGGGACTAAGTTTGAAATTTGAAATAATACCAAGCTATAGAAAATAGTTTATGATGTTTGCAGGAGTGTTGATTATTCATGAGATGTTACAGACATTACATCATACATTTGCATAATTAATTAAGATTCAAAGTAACGTCCAGCATCATCCAATCACTGTCAATCATGTTAAATTAAAATGATCCATTATAAATGGTGAATCTATGTACTGATGATCATCGTCCCATGTGTGTCAAACATGTTGAGTGATCCAAACATCATCTGCAGCCTGAAACTGAACTTTTGATCCGATTTTAGGAGTGAACGCACTTAACTGCATAGACAGATATAGGATGCTCACTTGCTCCCTATTTAGTGCATGACTTAACCTCCAGTGTGCTGTCTCTCTGCACTGGTCTCAGAACAGTTATAGAGAGCTATAGGATGCTCCCTTGCTCCCTATTTAGTGCATGACTTAACCTCCAGTGTGCTGTCTGTCTGCACTGGTCTCAGAACAGTTATAGAGAGCTATAGGATGCTCCCTTGCTCCCTATTTAGAGCATGACTTAACCTCCAGTGTGCTGTCTGTCTGCACTGGTCTCAGAACAGTTATAGAGAGATATAGGATGCTCCCTTGCTCCCTATTTAGAGCATGACTTAACCTCCAGTGTGCTGTCTGTCTGCACTGGTCTCAGAACAGTTATAGAGAGATATAGGATGCTCCCTTGCTCCCTATTTAGTGCATGACTTAACCTCCAGTGTGCTGTCTGTCTGCACTGGTATCAGAACAGTTATAGAGAGCTATAGGATGCTCCCTTGCTCCCTATTTAGTGCATGACTTAACCTCCAGTGTGCTGTCTGTCTGCACTGGTCTCAGAACAGTTATAGAGAGCTATAGGATGCTCCCTTGCTCCCTATTTAGTGCATGACTTAACCTCCAGTGTGCTGTCTGTCTGCACTGGTCTCAGAACAGTTATAGGAAAGCTATAGGATGCTCCCTTGCTCCCTATTTAGTGCATGACTTAACCTCCAGTGTGCTGTCTGTCTGCACTGGTCTCAGAACAGTTATAGAGAGCTATAGGATGCTCCCTTGCTCCCTATTTAGTGCATGACATAAACTCCAGTGTGCTGTCTGTCTGCACTGGTCTCAGAACAGTTATAGGAAAGCTATAGGATGCTCCCTTGCTCCCTATTTAGTGCATGACTTAACCTCCAGTGTGCTGTCTGTCTGCACTGGTCTCAGAACAGTTATAGGAGAGCTATAGGATGCTCCCTTGCTCCCTATTTAGTGCATGACTTAACCTCCAGTGTGCTGTCTGTCTGCACTGGTCTCAGAACAGTTGTAGGAGAGCTATAGGATGCTCCCTTGCTCCCTATTTAGTGCATGACTTAACCTCCAGTGTGCTGTCTGTCTGCACTGGTCTCAGAACAGTTATAGGAAAGCTATAGGATGCTCCCTTGCTCCCTATTTAGTGCATGACTTAACCTCCAGTGTGCTGTCTGTCTGCACTGGTCTCAGAACAGTTATAGAGAGCTATAGGATGCTCCCTTGCTCCCTATTTAGTGCATGACATAACCTCCAGTGTGCTGTCTGTCTGCACTGGTCTCAGAACAGTTATAGGAAAGCTATAGGATGCTCCCTTGCTCCCTATTTAGTGCATGACTTAACCTCCAGTGTGCTGTCTGTCTGCACTGGTCTCAGAACAGTTATAGGAGAGCTATAGGATGCTCCCTTGCTCCCTATTTAGATTAGATTAGATTAGATTCAACTTTATTGTCATTACACAAGTACGGGTACAAGGCAACGAAATGCAGTTTGGGTCTAACCAGAAGTGTAATAAATACTATTAGTACAAATTAAATTGGACAAAAACTATCCGAGTAAAAGTGCAGTGGAAAGTAATTGCATATTACAGTTAAAGTACGGTTTTGCAAATGTATATGTAAACAATTGGTACTGTAAATAAACAGTCGGCAGTGCAAATGATATTCCAGTCAGATAAGTAGTGCAAGATGCATATGTAAACAGTTGTTACTATAATATAGTCAGCAGTGCAAATGAACATTATAGCAGTGCAAATAACAAAGTGTATGAGGTATGAGGAGGGAGAGGAGAGTTTATCAGTATATGAGGGAGTGGGATCAGTGAGGGTTAGAGTTCAGTAAAGAGACAGCTCTGGGGAAAAAGCTGTTCTTTAGTCTGCTGGTCCTGGTCTGGAGGCACCTGAAACGCCTGCCAGAGGGCAGGAGAGAAAACAGTCTGTGGGCTGGGTGAGAGGAGTCCTTAAGGATGCTGCGAGCTCGGTGCAGACAGCGTTTCCTCTGGATGTGCTCGATGGCAGGTAGTTGAGTCCCAGTGATGCGCTAGGCGGTTTTCACCACCCGCTGCAGTGCCTTATGCGTTCTGCAACAGAACAGCTCCCATACCACACTGTAGCACAGTTGGTCAGGATGCTTTCTATTGCACAGCGATAGAAGTTCACCAGGATAGTCGAGGAAAGCTGATTCTTCCTCAGTGTCCTCAGGAAGAAGAGGCGCTGGTGAGCCTTCTTGACCAGGCAGGAGGTGTTGGTTGTCCAGGACATGTCCGCCGAGATGTGGGTTCCCAAGAACTTGAAACTAGAGACACGCTCAACAGCCATTCCATTGATGTGGATGGTGTCGTGTATGCCTCTTGGCTCTTTTCTGAAGTCCACGATGAGCTCCTTCGCTTTGGTGGTGTTGAGGAGCTGGTTATTTTCAGTGCACCATGTGGCCAGGTGCTTGATCTCCTCCCTATAGGCAGTCTCATCGTTGTTGCTGATGAGACCAATCACCGTAGTGTCGCTCCAGCAAACTTGATGATGGAATTAGATTCGGTACACAGGTTTGCAGTCGGAGGTGAAGAGGGAGTAGAGAACGGGCTTAGCACACAGCCCTGTGGTACACCAGTGTTGAGTGTGATGGACGTGGAGCAGGTGAAGCCAGATCGAACATTCTGGGGTCTGTTGGTCAAAAGTCCAAAATCCAGTTGCACATGGAGGTGTTGATGCCCAGGTCTCCAAGTTTGGCTATTAGCTTAGTTGGGATGACAGTATTGAATGCTGAGCTGAAGTCAACAAACAGCATGCGTGCATAGGTGTTCTTTTTGTCCAGATGTGTGAGCACAGAGTGCAGTGCCATGGAAACTGCATCCTCTGTGCTCCTATTGCTACGGTAGGCAAACTGATGTGAGTCCAATGTGGATGGTAGAGAGTCTTTTAGGTGTGCCAGGACCAGCCGCTCAAAGCACTTCATTACGATGGGTGTGAGTGCTACAGGGCGGTAGTCGTTAAGGCACTTCGGGCTGGAGTGTTTTGGCACTGGCACAATGGAAGTGCATTTAAAGCATGTTGGTACAGCTGCTTGGGCAAGAGACAGGTTGAAAATGTCTGTAAAACCCCAGCGAGCTGCTCAAGACATGCTCTGAGTACGCGACCAGGGATGTTGTCTGGTCCTGCAGCCTTGTGCACGCTGATCCTGCTCAGTGCATTGCAGACATCTGTAGACTAGAGTGTGATTGGCGGGTGGTCTGCTGAGGATTTGAGCTTGGTGGCAGAATCTCTGTTGCCTCTTTCAAAGCGAGCATAAAAGTCATTTAGCTCGTTCAGGAAGTTGGCATCAGTGGCTGCGGGGTGGAGTGAGTTGGTTTGTAGTCACTGATGGCCTGAATGCCCTGCCACATACGCCGAGGGTCAGTGTTGGAAAAGTGTCCCTCTATCTTAAGCTTGTAGCAGTGCTTGGCCTCTTTGATGCCCCTTTTCAGATTTGCTCTGGAAGTGCTATAGGCTTGTGCATCTCCTGATCTGAAGGCAGTGTTATGCGTGTCTTCAATAGGAGTCGCACTTCCCTGTTCATCCATAGCTTCTGATTTGGGTATATGGTGATCTGCTTCTGGGTTGTAACACTGTCAATGGTGGTATTAATATAATCCAGTACAGAGGAGGTGTAGCAATCAATGTCCGTGTGAGAGTCACTGGTGGCTTGAGAAGCAAACACACTCCAGTCAGTGTGTAGAAACCTTTCCTGGAGTGTGATATCTGCCCCGCAGGCCACACCTTGATGGTCTTCACTGATGGCTTCACGCGATTGATGAGAGGTGCATATTTGGGAGTGAGGAACAAAGAAAGGTGATCTGACTGCCCCAGGTGGGGAGGGGTTTCATGACGTAGCTCCAGCCATGTTTGTGTAAACATGGTCTAAAGTTTTGTTTCCTCTGGTGTGACAGGAAACATGCTGGTGAAATTTCGGTAGTACTGACTTTAAGTTTGAATGATTAAAATCACCAGCAACAATAAACGCAGCTTCCGGGTGGACGGTCTGTTGTTTACTGATGGCTGTGTGAAGTTCTTTCATAGCGAGCTTAGCATCAGCATCCGGGGAATATAGGCTGCAGTTATAATGGTGGAAGTGAACTCCCGCGGTAGATAAAACGGTCTACATTTAACCATGAGAAACTCAAGGTTAGCTGAACAATGTCTCCCAACAATAGCAGAGTTTGTGCACCAAGCTCTGTTAATGTAAATGCACCACCTCTGGTCTTACCGGAGCCATCTATTGTTCTATCCGCCCGGAATTTATGGCGTCCCGCTAGCTCAATAGCGTTGTCCGGTATCCCGCTGTTTAGTGCATGACTTAACCTCCAGTGTGCTGTCTGTCTGCACTGGTCTCAGAACAGTTGTAGGAGAGCTATAGGATGCTCCTTTGCTCCCTATTTAGTGCATGACTTAACCTCCAGTGTGCTGTCTGTCACATGGCAGTTGCTTCAATGTATTTAGGGGTGTGGTCCTGGTCAAGACAATCTCCTGAACTCCAAACTGAATGTCAGAATGGGAAAGAAAGGTGATTTAAGCAATTTTGAGCGTGGCATGGTTGTTGGTGCCAGACGGGCCGGTCTGAGTATTTCACAATCTGCTCAGTTACTGGGATTTTCACGCACAACCATTTCTAGGGTTTACAAAGAATGGTGTGAAAAGGGAAAAACATCCAGTATGCGAGTCGTGGCAGATCCTGTAGAGAGCAATGTGAAACATGCACCTTCAGTTGGATGCTAGCGAGGCTACAACGAGGAGAAAACTACATTAAGAGCTCACCAAAATTGGACAGTTGAAGACTGGAAAAATGTTGCCTGGTCTGATGAGTCTCGATTTCTGTTGAGACATTCAGATGGTAGAGTCAGAATTTGGCGTAAACAGAATGAGAACATGGATCCATCATGCCTTGTTACCACTGTGCAGGCTGGTGGTGGTGGTGTAATGGTGTGGGGATGTTTTCTTGGCACACTTTAGGCCCCTTAGTGCCAATTGGGCATCGTTTAAATGCCACGGCCTACCTGAGCATTGTTTCTGACCATGTCCATCCCTTTATGGCCACCATGTACCCATCCTCTGATGGCTACTTCCAGCAGGATAATGCACCATGTCACAAAGCTCGAATCATTTCAAATTGGTATCTTGAACATGACAATGAGTTCACTGTACTAAAATGGCCCCCACAGTCACCAGATCTCAACCCAATAGAGCATCTTTGGGATGTGGTGGAACGGGAGCTTCGTGCCCTGGATGTGCATCCCACAAATCTCCATCAACTGCAAGATGCTATCCGATCAATATGGGCCAACATTTCTAAAGAATGCTTTCAGCACCTTGTTGAATCAATGCCACGTAGAATTAAGGCAGTTTTGAAGGCGAAAGGGGGTCAAACACAGTATTAGTATGTGTTCCTAATAATCCTTTAGGTGAGTGTATGTTCTACTGTGAATAACATATTGGCTCATGTGATTGTGTCTTTAAAAAAAACGTCCCAACTTTTCCGGAATTCGGGTTGTAAATGTACTCATTATACCTACAATTGGTGTTTGCAGGTTCTGACGAGGACATTTTGAGACATGAGATATTTGTGAAATATCCGTGTTATAAAGCCGTATCCGGCGGCCAGCGGTCCAGACAGTGGCCCACCTGCTATTGGTAGTGTAAAAACACTGAAGCGATGACAGCTTTTCAATAGACGTAATGTTGAGTAGCCCCACGGGCGCTGGAGAACGCGAGGTGAACCCTATATGCTCCGATTCTCATCTTGCATGGAGATATGAAACAGAGAAGCCATGTGCACATATTATCAGAGCTATAGTGGATTTCTTCATTATGATCTCAGTGTTTACAGGCGATTAAAGGGACCCACATGGATTCGGTTTCAGGTGACAGAATGTCATTATATTTCCCTGAACTACAAAACTATTTTTACGCCACCAGCTTCACCAAGTGGAATTCAGGGGAAACTCGGGGGTGTGTCTAGGGTTTGCAAACATCAGGGGCTGAGGCGTGCCAAATATGACTTGTTTCTCACAATGACCGTTCCAAAAAAGCAGCCTACTGTGGAAATACCATATTATCTTTATATGATATTCTAAGGTACAAAATAAAAAAACATGGTAAGGACGGTAATTTTTGTTGGGTTATGCATTCATGAACTGTTGGAAAATGCAGTCAAATACAACCGACCTATTTGTTTTACTCACAGACAAAAATATAGCGTAGTAATAGCGAAGTATACGTCTTTGATAATTATGTTGGTGTTGCTTATTTGTCGCATTTTCACTTATAACTTCACGAAACATAAACTGAACTTCAAATATCTCATACCATTATTTAGAGTCAGTGATTCTCTTTCAATCGAGTCCACACACAAGATAATCAGATGTATAGATCATTAGATAATCCACATGAAGCACAATGTTACATATGACCACCAGGAGATGGCGCCAAATACACGACACAGACTCAATGATGACTCAAATGACACAGAATGAAACTCATTCTGTGAAATCTCATGACTAAAATCATGTCTGCATGCTATGCAAACCTTTAGTCAGTGTTGTGTTTGCATGTGTAATTAGTTCTTATGTACAATTATTATCTTTTATTTGTTTGGAGATGTTTTTGGACACTATGATTAGTTATATTTGTAATGTTATAACTTTTGATCGCTTTGTCAGATCAACACAAAATTAGTCTTAGACAAAGTTGACATGATTGGGAACAAAATAAAAGATTTTTGGAGACACCTTATTTACACCAAGAGATATATCACAAATATTGTGTAGGTCACCCTTGTGCTTTGGTCTGGCAACAACAATCATCCATGCGATTATCTAATCAGCCAATCACGTGGCAGCAGTGCATAAAATCATGCAGATACGGGTCAGGAGCTTCAGTTATTGTTCACATCAACCATGGTAAATGGTCTAAACTTATATAGTGCCTTTTTAACTTTAGCGGTATTCAAAGCACTTTACACTGTGACTCATTCACACATTCACACACACATTCAAACAACAATGGTGGCAGAGCTGCATGCAAGGTGCTAGCCTGTTATTGGGAGTAACTTGGGGTTCAGTGTCGTGCCCAAGGACACTTCAAGGACAGTCATGTGGGCCGGGAACCGAACCGCCATCCCTGTGATTAATGGCCGACCTGCTTTACCACCAGATCCACAGCCGCCAATAATCAGAATGGGGAAAAAAGTGGCATGATTGTTGGTGCCAGACGGGCTGGTTTGAGTATTTCTGGGATTTTCACACACAACATTCTCTATAATTTACTCCGAATGGTGCCCAAAACAAAAACATCGAGTGAGCGGCAGATCTTGTTGATGAGAGAGGTCAACAGAGAATGGCCAGACTGGTTTGAACTGACAAAGTCTACAGTAACTCAGATAACCACTCTGTATAATTGTGCTGAGAAGAATATCATCTCTGAATGCTGTATTTTCTGTGATGCGAGTTGGCCCGGTTTTGGCGGCACGAGGGGGACCAGCACAAATGTAAGCAGGTGCTTTTAATGTTGTGGCCAGGGCTGAACTGGGAAGATAAATAATGTATGCTTTATTTTAATGTATGTAATGTTCGCTGTCCTTATCTGCATATCACGGCGTCGTTTTGTGGTCCGTTCTGCATAACGCGGCAGCTCATTTTAGCTCATCGCGGCCCATTCTGCCCGTTTCACGGCCGACCCTCTGGCCCGCTTGGTTCTCCAGATGGCCAGTCCGCCCCTGATCGGCCCCAAAGTGCGTCTGCACACCGGGAAAATGCCCGGTATGCCAGATTACCAGTCCAGCCCTGGTTGTGGCTGATCGGTGTATAATGCCAAATAAGAAAAATGAGAAACAAGAAAGTACCATTTTTGGCTCAATTTATTTATTTATTTTTTCCATCAGTTTCTTAGTCTGACAGTCTCAGAATATATCATAATCATTATAATGCTTTATGATTTTTCAACTTCACTTCAGGTGAGGTGGGATTACCCCGACACGTTGAGCGCTTGTGACGAAGACACTACAGATGCAGTAGGGAATACATACGGTAAAGGAATGTCGAACTTTTTTTCCACGACAGCCGATCCCCTTTGAAAGTCCCGAGTCATAAATTAAACATATGCATTTAAATAATGCTGGGAACACACATCCTGTGCACTCCTGGCTGCTGCTATGATCCCACATTTATGAATGATTTCTGCTCGGCTTGTTTCAGCATGAAGAAGGGTCTTCCGATCCAAAGAGTGGAAGTACAATGTGGGAATTGTTGTCATAAAGGTCGCATCAGTGGCAGGTTTACAAACATCGTAGAAAGGTCACGACCTCAGAACGGCTTCGTTGGCATGATAAACTGACCTCGGGATGGCAGAGGTGGAATGTGATGTTTAGTTTTAAAATGTCAGCGAATACATTTGCATTTATCAAACTAATCTAGCAGTGGCATTTTATTTTTTATGCTTATCTAAATGTGATTTTCTCAAGGGATAAATTGCATTTCCATGATGTATTTCAAGGTCAAAAAGTCGAGAGTTGAACAAAAGAAGCAGTTTAAAAGTAAAGCTGTTTAAAGTTCAAACAGCAGTCGCTTTAAACCTCAAATGCACGCACACTCATGCCAGAGCGTCAGAGCTCCAAACGGTGGTCTCCAAAGCGCAGAGCATTAATTAAGCAAAGATATAAAAACTGACCCAGCTGGTGTTGTTCCAATCAAACGGCCGTGTCTGCAGGCGTTTTCTCAGTGTGCTGGGAAAACTCTAAACGATCGTTGTGTGTGTGGTGGATTTACACTGTAAGTGCTTTTAAATTGCCCAGAGCACCACAAAACAACAAAGAAAAGTATAAGATTTTGATAGAGTTTGCTGTAGTTTGGTATTCCACACAGCTAATACAAACTGACAACCCACCTCTTAGTGCAAAGACACCTTGAAACACATTTTGCATCTGCGATCTCATATCTGCACTACATTTATCATGTCAAAGGGGTGAGACGCAGTGGCTTAAGTCCCACACATAAAAACCATACTTTAAATCAGTTGTTTAGATTGGCCGACTCAAGAGAAAATCCCTGGCCGGGCCGAGCGCGATGAGGTCATTGAAGAGCCGCCAATGTGGATTACGGTAAATCGCTAGGCTGTCCGTGAGAGCTCAAGACGAAATGCTCGAGCGCTAAAAGTTAAAGGAATCTAAAGGAATGTTTTTTGTTTTTCTTGACAAGCTCCTAATTCAGGATAAAGTCTCATTTCAGGTGCCCACAGCTGTACAGAGCATTGATTTGAATGTTCTATATTTTATGACCAATTAATGTACAGAAAACCCAAATTCCAAAGGGTTCACATACTTTTTCTTGTCACTGTATATGCGTTCGGTAAACAACTTTGGCACTGTGTTGAGCGTCACAACTTGGATTTCAGGATTCTTGCGGCCCACTGGACATCTGTTATTAATTAGTGGTGCTTGCCAAAGGCAATAAGTAATGACCTAAAATCTTCATAGCCACACCCTAGCAAACCAGTTAAGCACCCTAGCAACCACAAAGAGTTCACTAGCAACCACCCTAAACCAATAAATACATTTTAAATGAGCAATATCACACTTGTAGCCTTGCAATATCGCTGTCGGCCACGTGCCATACTAAAGGCACTTGTTACTAAAGATTTTAAGAACTATGTCAAAACTCCATAGTAACAATCTGTGACAACTACCAACCACCTAGTAACACCATAGCAACCACCAAAAATACCTTAGCAACCGCTCTGAACACCCTAGCAACTGGCTAGAAATGCCCTAGCAACCACCCAGAAAACCTTAGCAACCACCTACCAACACCATAGCAACCACCCAGAACACCCTAGCAACAAGTATAAGCACACTGTAGCAACCATATAGATTACCGTAGTAACCGTACAAACACATGAATAAGCCATATCTCAGCACCAGAACATCGTACAGATATGTTTGTTGGCTCATATGTAATCATGTACCACACTCTAGCAACCGAGTGGCGAGTTTTGCCACTGCGAGCACCACTCACATTTTCTTCAGGAAATGTACATTCTATTAATATTATCATTGATTTAATTATGGGTTTCATAGGCCACCTTGTGCATGAATTGAACTGATCGGTCCGTGCATAATGACACTGTTTAACAATTATTGTAACACACGACACAACCTCATTTTCTGGAAGGTAAAAGCTAATAGCAATAAGGAAAATGTGTTTAGTTATTTAGTAAACAAAAACGTTTATGATCGGCAACATACCAAATCATGCTTTCCATACATTTTATGTAGAAGACCAACTTCACCAATTTTTATTAAAGGTGCTGTAAGATTTTAGCCATTCAAGATGAGCCATAGGATTGGCCACGCCCCCTTTTTTTCAAAATAAAAATTTGGTATGCCAAAGATACCAAATGAGCTTTAATGAGACCTACACGAGGAGAAACGGTTGTCAAAAACAACAGCAGCAAAACAGCGCCCTCATCTGACAACTGTTATGAACAACATGGCATAAAAATGGCATTAAGCCTCAATAATTCGCTGCAACTACAATACTATGCAAAATGATTGACAGGCTGAAAGCATAATTGTCCGCTGCACACGGACACATTTTTGTTTGCCATTTACAGAGCCTAGAGCGGTCACGGAGACCGGCGAGATATATCACGACACTTGTTTCATTAATGTCTAATTTTCACGTCCGGTTGCAGTCGACCGCTTAGCCAATATGCTGCTGTAGGTGCTACAGGCCTTCGAACATTGTTTAAAATTTCCCGCCATCGTTGCTTCTTGAGGGCCACTTCGATTGATCAGATCTTCTTCAACTTGTTTCACCCACGTTTTCTTTGGCGCTTTTCGGTGTACTTTCCAGCCATCGGGGCATGATCTCCAGAGAAGGCGGTGCAGGTTCATGCGGCACACGTGACCAAACCACCGCATTCTGCGCTTTTGGACTTCCTCGCATATGGTCAGTTGGTCGCTGCAGCGCTCTCTGAAGGTTGGTTTTGCGTATTTTGTCTCTGATTGTACCCAGATCCTAAACATAAGTTTGATTGTATTTCACAAAGCCCTGTTTTGTAGCACAGAAGACAAGGAAACATCCGGGATTTTTTCTAAATTAAACCAGGTGTTAAATTGGGGAGGAACGGTCTGGAGCGGCTATCCGGCACCTCCGATTCCAAAAAGAAAACAAATAATTTAGTCTGTGACGTGTCGAAGCCTGTTCCGCTAAATTTGCAATCTGCCTCACTCTGCTTGGCTTTGTGTTCGACGAATTACAATATCAGGATTTAGAAGGAGGCAAGGGAAACAACGATGAGCCAAAACATTATGACCACACACAGGTGCAAATAATGTGGATCATCTCCTAACAAGGCCACTGCTAGGGAGGGTAGAGTCACATGGGGTAACCAAATTGGCCTGGTTGCTTGGTAGGGTAGAGTAACTTGGGGTAACCAAATTGGCCCGTTTGCTAGGGAGGGTAGAGTCACATGGGGTAACCAAATTGGCCCATTTGCTAGGGAGGGTAGAGTCACATGGGGTAACCAAATTGGCCCAGTTGCTAGGGAGGGTAGAGTCACTTGGGGTAACCAAATTTCCCCGGTTGCTAGGGAGGGTAGAGTCACATGGGGTAACCAAATTGGCCCGGTTGCTAGGGAGGGTAGAGTCACATGGGGTAACCTCCTCTGGTTGCTATAATGTGGTTCTCGCTCTCAATGGGGCGTGTGGTGATTTGTGTGTGGATGCTGCAGAGAATAGCGTGAAGCCTCCACACACGCTACGTCTCCACGGTACCGCACTCTACAAGCCACGGGATAAGATGCGCGGATTGACGGTCGCAGACGCATTCGGTGTGAACGGCCACTTTCGCTTTCTTTTCTCTGTCTTTAAAGCAACGACAAAGCCAGGCAAAAACAATGTATTGTAGAATAAGAATATGACGTTTCAAAAGGGACTAATGTAATTATTTTTTAATCATCGGTCTTCAGGTGGCCCACTGGGAAAAGTCTCGGTTCAACCAACAGCCAGTTCAACCCTGTGTCCAAGGGAATATCTAGTCTTAAATCAAGACCAGTTAAGAAACACTGTAATAGACACCTCATAACACTCTATCAATGCAAGCTTGGACAACTTTAGATAAAACGATCACATTTCTATAAGAGTTCTGCTAGTCTTTAGAGTGCTTTCGGTGTGTCCAG
>NC_068302.1:41872291-41892291 GCF_025860055.1 Xyrauchen texanus
TATAATTATGCACAGTTTGAAAAGGCAAAATAAATACACTTCTATCAGGAAGTCTCGCAGACTTGTTTCTCTTTGGCGTAAGCCCCGTCTGGCGGTCCAAAGAAGTTGTTCTCTGAGGCGTCATATCCTGCCT
Source organism: Xyrauchen texanus (assembly GCF_025860055.1). Taxonomy (NCBI): domain Eukaryota; kingdom Metazoa; phylum Chordata; class Actinopteri; order Cypriniformes; family Catostomidae; genus Xyrauchen; species Xyrauchen texanus. The sequence goes on from NC_068302.1 coordinate 41,872,425, forward strand.
GAGATAGGAGGCAGGGGCGAGGAGCCTACCCCCCATGAAGGAAGGGACTCAACAAGTGGTGGTGGGGTGGAGGAGGTCAATATCTTTTGTTGTTGACATCAAAAGTCTGTTACTTTGTAGAAGCTCGTCAAATGACATGGATTTCAACATGGACAGGTTTTGTGACTTGAACTACACAAAGTGAAAGAAAATACCTCCCAGACAACATTAAAAACAGATTCACTCTATTAATTTATTTGCATTGTGTATTAATTTATTAGTGTTGTGTATTAATTTATTTGCGTTGTGTATTAATTTATTAGTGTTGTGTATTAATTTATTTGCATTGTGTATTAATTTATTAGTGTTGTGTATAAATTTATTTGTTTTGTGTATTAATTTATTTGCGTTGTGTATTAATTTATTAGTGTTGTGTATTAATTTATTAGTGTTGTGTATAAATTTATTTGTTTTGTGTATTAATTTATTTGTGTTGTGTATTAATTTATTAGTGTTGTGTATTAATTTATTAGTGTTGTGTATAAATTTATTTGTTTTGTGTATTAATTTATTTGTGTTGTGTATTAATTTATTAGTGTTGTGTATTAATTTATTTGTGTTGTGTATTAATTTATTTGGGTTGTGAAATTAATTGTGTATTAATTTATTTGCGTTGTGTATTAATTTATTTGTTTTGTGTATTAATTTATTTGTTTTGTGTACTAATTTATTTGGGTTGTGAAATTAATTGTGTATTAATTTATTTGTGTTGTGTATTAATTTATTTGGGTTGTGAAATTAATTGTGTATTAATTTATTTGCGTTGTGTATTAATTTATTTGTTTTGTGTACTAATTTATTTGGGTTGTGAAATTAATTGTGTATTAATTTATTTGGGTTGTGTATTAATTTATTTCTGTTGTGTATTAATTTATTTGGGTTGTGTATTAATTTATTTGTGTTATGTATTAATTTATTTGTGTTGTGAAATTAATTGTGTATTAATTTATTTGTGTTGTGTATTCATTTATTTGTTTTGTGTATTAATTTATTTGGGTTGTGTATTAATTTATTTGTGTTGTGTATTAATTTATTTGTGTTGTGTATTAATTTATTTGGGTTGTGAAATTAATTGTGTATTAATTTATTTGCGTTGTGTATTAATTTATTTGTTTTGTGTATTAATTTATTTGGGTTGTGTATTAATTTATTTGTGTTGTGTATTAATTTATTTGCGTTGTGTATTAATTTATTAGTGTTGTGTATTAATTTATTAGTGTTGTGTATAAATTTATTTGTTTTGTGTATTAATTTATTTGTGTTGTGTATTAATTTATTAGTGTTGTGTATTAATTTATTTGTGTTGTGTATTAATTTATTTGTGCGATGGACTGGCGACCTGTCCAGGGTGTCCCCCGCCTTTCGCCCAATGTTAGCTGGGATAGGCTCCAGCCCCCCGCGACCCTGTACACAGGATAAGCGGTTGACGATGGATGGATGGATGGATTAATTTATTTGGGTTGTGAAATTAATTGTGTATTAATTTATTTGCGTTGTGTATTAATTTATTTGTTTTGTGTATTAATTTATTTTGGTTGTGTATTAATTTATTTGTGTTGTGTATTAATTTATTTGTGTTGTGTATTAATTTATTTGGGTTGTGAAATTAATTGTGTATTAATGTATTTGCGTTGTGTATTAATTTATTTGTGTTGTGTATTAATTTATTTGGGTTGTGAAATGAATTGTGTATTAATTTATTTGTGTTGTGTATTAATTTATTTGGGTTGTGTATTAATTTATTTGTGTTGTGTATTAATTTATTTAGGTTGTGTATTAATTTATTTGGGTTGTGTATTAATTTATTTGGGTTGTGTATTAATTTATTAGTGTTGTGTATTAATTTATTTGTTTTGTGTATTAATTTATTTAGGTTGTGTATTAATTTATTTGCGTTGTGTATTAATGTATTTGTGTTGTGTATTAATTTATTTGTGTTGTGTATTAATTTATTTGGGTTGTGAAATGAATTGTGTATTAATTTATTTGTGTTGTGTATTAATTTATTTGGGTTGTGAAATGAATTGTGTATTAATTTATTTGTGTTGTGTATTAATTTATTTGGGTTGTGTATTAATTTATTTGTGTTGTGTATTAATTTATTTAGGTTGTGTATTAATTTATTTGGGTTGTGTATTAATTTATTAGTGTTGTGTATTAATTTATTTGTTTTGTGTATTAATTTATTTAGGTTGTGTATTAATTTATTTGCGTTGTGTATTAATTTATTTGTGTTGTGTATTTATTTGTGTTGTGTATTAATTTATTTGGGTTGTGTATTAATTTATTGGTGTTGTGTATTAATTTATTTAGGTTGTGTATTAATTTATTTGGGTTGTGTATTAATTTATTTGTGTTGTGTATTAATTTATTTGGGTTGTTAAATTAATTGTGTATTAATTTATTTGTGTTGTGTATTAATTTATTTGCGTTGTGTATTAATTTGATTAATTTATTGTGGTGAATATTAGGTTATGTGGGCATATTATGTCAAATAATTTCTAAATATTTAAAAAATGTCATTCAGTGCACTGATGCCACAAGGAGCACTCGTATTATAACATTACAAATAACAAACTTTAGCGTATTATAACTATTATAAAAATTATAAGTTTCTTCAGCATTAGACACTTTCCTGATCAAAGATTTTTCCAAAATTGGTGGGGACAAAAATAAATAAATATATTGGTTAAGGCAAAAAGTGGAAGGGACATGTGCACCCGTCCCACCATAAATGACGCCTATGCCCGTAACGGATGTGAGACACAGTTTGTCAGGGCTGCTCAGACTTTCATTTAATCAGGATTATAACACTCTTGTGCCCGTTTGTCACAGGACTGAGAGTAAAGAGGATTATTACTGAGGTATGGGTTAATAACAGACGGGTTAATCTGCTAATTCTGAACTCTGAACCGGACGACAGACCGCATGAAACAGACCTGATGATGATCAAACTCATTTTCTGACCCGTTAGACTGAGCAGAGGAGAACACGATTAGTGTTAATATGCGAGCAGACGCTGTTAAATCAATGAACAGATGCACGGGAGAAGTTCTTAGGATGTTTGGATATATTCTGGAAAAATCTTCTTTCTTTGTTTTAGGGTTCAAAGTTCAAAAGGTTCAAATTTCACCCCAAAATTCAGAAGGAAAATTGTATTTTGCACACACTTAATATATATATATATATATATATATATATATATATATATATATATATATATATATATATATATATTATATATATATATGCACATTATTTTACAGTAAATAATGAAAATTGCACAAAATGAATGATAAGTTTTGAGGTGTTTTTAATTATTATGAAAATTATTATGGTTCGTTGTTCATGCCCAAAAAGGGTTTTCAAGCAGGGGGATCACCAAACTAGATCACGCAGACTTAAGGGCAGTCAAGGGCCCCCTGGTAGTCAAGGGCCCCCGGGCAGTCAAGGGCCCCCTGGTAGTCAAGGGCCCCTGGGCAGTCAAGGGCCCCGTGGTAGTCAAGGGCCCACAGGCACTCAAGGGCCCCCTGGTAGTCAAGGGCCCCGGGCAGTCAAGGGCCCACTGGTAGTCAAGGGCCCCCAGGCAGTCAAGGGCCCCCTGGTAGTCAAGGGCCCACTGGTAGTCAAGGGCTCCCGGGCAGTCATGGGCCCCCTGGTAGTCAAAGGCCCCTGGGCAGTCAAGGGCCCCCTGGTAGTCAAGGGCCCCCGGGCAGTCAAGGGCCCCCTGGTAGTCAAGGGCTCCCGGCCAGTCAAGGGCCCCCTGGTAGTCAAGGGCCCCCGGGCAGTCAAGGGCTTCCTGGCAGTCAAGGGCCCCATGGTAGTCAAGGGCCCCCTGGCAGTCGAGGGCCCCCTGGCAGTCAAGGGCCCCCTGGTAGTCAAAGGCCCCCTGGCATTCAAGGGCTTCCTGGTAGTCAAGGGCCCCCTGGCAGTCAAGGCCTCCCTGGCAGTCAAGGGCCCCCTGGCAGTCAAGGGCCTCCTGGTAGTCAAGGGCCCCCTGGTAGTCAAAGGCCCCCTGGCATTCAAGGGCTTCCTGGTAGTCAAGGGCCCCCTGGCAGTCAAGGCCTCCCTGGCAGTCAAGGGCCCCCTGGCAGTCAAGGGCCTCCTGGTAGTCAAGGGCCCCTGGGCACTGGCCCCATTGGCCCGGTCGGTAATCCGTCCCTGGTTACGGCCTGTCAGAGAGCAGTTTTATGAATCACAATAATTATTTGTAGAGCCATGAACAACAAGGCAAGAAATAAATGACTGTGTTCCCACACCGCTCATGTTTATTTAGGCACTATTGATTTTGTGTCTAATAAGGCATAAACGTCCCGCGCGCTGAGATGAGTACTTACCTACAGTAAACCATTTTCAAATGCTGTTCACCTGATTAAAAACTCAAACGGATCGGCAGGGTGTTGTGAGTGCTGATGTATTGTCATTTTCAATTGAAATAAAAGCATGCCTGTAAATTGTCAATTTGACATGTAATGCAGGATATAGAGTTTGCAGTGGGAAAGGTGTGCTTAAGCACAGTCTAGAATTGAGACCTTGGATATCTGTCTTTTAGAGACTGTCTATGAATTGGTGAATCGTTTATTTGAACTGAATCATTTAAATGACCACGAACAAACTGATTCACTAAATTGAATTGGACTTCCCAAAGTGAATTGGTGAATCTTTCGTTAAAACTGGTTGACGTACTGTACGTATGTAAACCATCCAAACAAACTGATTCACTTCAATGTTTCGGATAAGAAGTTTTATTTTATGTGTAAAACTATTTTACACAACTCTTATCCAAACAACAACAGTTCATAGTGGACACGTCTGTCAAGCCCTTAAAAGAGGGTAAAAAAAACAAAACAAAACATTTAAGTATTATAATCCACACGACTTGCATTTCAATTTTCTGAAGCCATAGGATAGATTTGTGTGAGGAACAAATGTGAATGTAGAATTACAGTGCCCCTTAGTGGACAGGTTGTTTTAAATATTTTTGTTTTGCGTTCCCTCACAATAAGTTTTGCGTTTTGCTTTCCCTCGCAATAAGTTTTGCGTTTTGTGATCCCTCACAATAAGTTTTGTGTTCCCTCACAATAAGTTTTGTGTTCCCTCAAAATAAGTTTTGTGTTCCCTCAAAATAAGTTTTGCTTTCCCTCACAATAAGTTTTGATTTCCCTCACAATAAGTTTTGATTTCCCTCACAATAAGTTTTGCGTTTTGTGATCCCTCACAATAAGTTTTGTGTTCCCTCACAATAAGTTTTGATTTCCCTCACAATAAGTTTTGCGTTTTGCTTTCCCTCGCAATAAGTTTTGCGTTTTGTGATCCCTCACAATAAGTTTTGTGTTCCCTCAAAATAAGTTTTGATTTCCCTCACAATAAGTTTTGCGTTCCCTCACAATAAGTTTTGTGTTCCCTCAAAATAAGTTTTGATTTCCCTCACAATAAGTTTTGCGTTCCCTCACAATAAGTTTTGTGTTCCCTCAAAATAAGTTTTGATTTCCCTCACAATAAGTTTTGATTTCCCTCACAATAAGTTTTGCGTTTTGCTTTCCCTCACAATAAGTTTTGCGTTTTGTGATCCCTCACAATAAGTTTTGTGTTCCCTCACAATAAGTTTTGATTTCCCTCACAATAAGTTTTGCGTTTTGCTTTCCCTCGCAATAAGTTTTGCGTTTTGTGATCCCTCACAATAAGTTTTGTGTTCCCTCAAAATAAGTTTTGATTTCCCTCACAATAAGTTTTGCGTTCCCTCACAATAAGTTTTGTGTTCCCTCAAAATAAGTTTTGATTTCCCTCACAATAAGTTTTGCGTTTTGCTTTCCCTCACAATAAGTTTTGCGTTTTGTGATCCCTCACAATAAGTTTTGATTTCCCTCACAATAAGTTTTGATTTCCCTCACAATAAGTTTTGCGTTTTGTGATCCCTCACAATAAGTTTTGATTTCCCTCACAATAAGTTTTGATTTCCCTCACAATAAGTTTTATGCTTTTGTGATCCCTCACAATAAGTTTTGATTTCCCTCACAATAAGTTTTGATTTCCCTCACAATAAGTTTTGCGTTTTGTGATCCCTCACAATAAGTTTTGCGTTCCCTCACAATAAGTTTTGCGTTTTGTGATCCCTCACAATAAGTTTTGCGTTTTGTGATCCCTCACAATAAGTTTTGTGTTCCCTCAAAATAAGTTTTGCTTTCCCTCAAAATAAGTTTTTTGTTCCTTCACAATAAGTTTTGCGTTCCTTTCAATAGTTTTGTGTTCCCTCACAATAAGTTTTGCGTTTCCTCACAATAAGTTTTGCGTCCTTTCAATAGTTTTGTGTTCCCTCACAATAAGTTTTGTGTTCCCTCACAATAAGTTCTGCGTTCCCTTGCAATAGTTTGCGTTTTGCGTTCCCTCACAATAAGTTTTGCGTTCCTTTCAATACTTTTGTGTTCCCTCACAATAAGTTTTGCGTTCCCTCACAATAAGTTTTGCGTTTTGTGTTCCCTCACAATAAGTTTTGAGTTCCCTCACAATAAGTTCTGCGTTCCCTTGCAATAGTTTGCGTTTTGCTTTCCCTCACAATAAGTTTTGAGTTCCCTCACAATAAGTTTTGAGTTCCCTCACAATACGTTTTGCGTTCCCTCACAATACGTTTTGCGTTCCCTCACAATAAGTTTTGCGTTTTGTGTTCCCTCACAATAAGTTTTGCTTTCCCTCACAATAAGTTTTGTGTTCCCTCACAATAAGTTTTGTGTTCCCTCACAATAAGTTTTGCTTTCCCTCACAATAAGTTTTGTGTTCCCTCACAATAAGTTTTGTGTTCCCTCACAATAACTTTTGCTTTCCCTCACAATAAGTTTTGCGTTTTGTGTTCCCTCACAATAAGTTTTGCGTTTTGTGTTCCCTCACAATAAGTTCTGCGTTCCCTTGCAATAGTTTGCGTTTTGCTTTCCCTCACAATAAGTTTTGAGTTCCCTCACAATACGTTTTGCATTCCCTTGCAATAGTTTGCGTTTTGCGTTCCCTCACAATAAGTTTTGTGTTCCCTCACAATATGTTTTGCGTTCCCTCACAATAAGTTTTGCGTTTTGTGTTCCCTCACAATAAGTTTTGAGTTCCTTTCAATAGTTTTGTGTTCCCTCACAATAAGTTTTGCATTCCTTTCAATAGTTTTGTGTTCCCTCACAATACGTTTTGCATTCCCTTGCAATAGTTTGCGTTTTGCGTTCCAACAAAATAAGTTTTTCGTTCCCTCACAATAAGTTTTGCGTTACTTTCAATAGTTTTGTGTTCCCTCACAATAAGTTTTATGTTCCTCAAAATACGTTTTGTGTTCCCTCACAATACATTTGCGTTTCCTCACAATAAGTTTTATGTTCCCTCACAATAAGTTTTGTGTTCCCTCACAATAAGTTTTGCATTACTTTCAATAGTTTTGTGTTCCCTCACAATAAGTTTTATGTTCCCACAAAATAAGTTTTGTGTTCCCTCACAATAAGTTTTGCATTCCCTCACAAAAAGTTTTATGCGTTCCCTCACAATAAGTTTTGCTTTCCCTCACAATAAGTTTTACGTTACTTTCAATAGTTTTGCTTTCCCTCAAAATAAGTTTTACGTTCCCTCACAATAAGTTTTGCGTTCCCTCAAAATAAGTTTTGCATTCCCTCACAAAAAGTTTTATGCTCCCTCACAATAAGTTTTGTGTTCCCTCACAATAAGTTTTGCGTTCCTCGTAATAGTTTGCATTTTGCGTTCCCTCACAATAAGTTTTACGTTCCTCGCAATAGTTTGCGTTTGCGTTCCCTCATAATAAGTTTTGTGTTTTGCGTTCCCTCACAATAAGTTTTGCGTTCCCTTGCAATAGTTTGCGTTTTGTGTTTCCTCATAATAAGTTTTGCGTTCCCTCACAATAAGTTTTGCGTTCCCTCACAATAAGTTTTGCATTTTGCGTTCCCTCACAATAAGTTTTGCGTTCCCTCACAATAAGTTTTGCGTTCCCTTGCAATAGTTCGCGTTTTGCGTTCCCTCAAAATAAGTTTCGTGTTCCCTCACAATAAGTTTTGCATTTCCTCACAATAAGTTTTGTGTTCCCTCAAAATAAGTTTTGTGTTCCCTCACAATAAGTTTTGTGTTCCCTCACAATAAGTTTTGCGTTCCCTCACAATAAGTTTTGCGTTCCCTCACAATAAGTTTTGTGTTCCCTCACAGTAAGTTTTGCGTTCCCTCACAATAAGTTTTGTGTTCCCTCACAATAAGTTTTGCATTCCCTCACAATAAGTTTTGAGTTCCTTTCAAAAGTTTTGCGTTCCCTCACAATAGTTTGTTTTCCCTCACAATAAGTTTTGCATTCCCTTGCAATAGTTCCCAGACTTCCCAGTTCGTCCACTCTCACTAACCTCGATGGCAGCTGGACAAGCCACCTCCACTCTGCATGCCATGGCCCTCCTGCAAATATACCAGGCCAAGGCACTGAAAGAGCTGCATGTGGATAGTCCTGATCCCGTCGTGAAGCAGGATCTGCGCTCGGTGACTGACCTCACCCTCAGGGCCACGAAGGTCACGGCGCGAGCACTTGGGCAGGCGATGACAACTTTGGTGATCCAGGAGTGCCACCTATGGCTGGAACTGGTCGACATGAGGGATGCTGACAAGGTTCGCTTTCTCAACGTGCCCATCTCCCAGAACGGCTTATTCAGCGACACCGTCGAGGACTTTGCCCAGCAGTTAATGGTGCCGAAGAAGCAGACTGAGGCAATACAACAGATGAGGCATGTATTGACGCTGACTATCACCCTTGGAGTTGTGAGTTTGAATCCAGGACGTGCTAAGTGACTCCAGTCAGGTCTCCTAAGCAAACAGAATAAACGAGGTCACTGGCTTTTATTTTTAAAAACAAGAGTGGAAGGTTTTCCTTGAGAAAGCCCCAGTTTCTGTCTGGACAGGTAAGTCTCGACGGAGGGTAACTTGTGCGCAGCTCTTGTGAAGTGTGATTTTGGGACAGTGAGACGGACAGCACTGAGAGAGAGCATCATTATTTAAGTTTCTGTTCCAATTAATTAAGTCACAGAGGATTCTCCCACTGCTAATGACACTTGCTAAAATAACTCCAGTCCATTGTAGCTTCAGAGTTTGACCTGCTTGTGCTGTTAACAGTCTTGTACCAATTACAGCTGCTGCTGTTCTACCTTCATTTATCTGCACACGAAATCCAAACGGTTTCAAGATAAAGAAAGGGTCATTGTCATTCTAGTCTCCGCTCACTCTCGGCACACAGTCTGGTCCGCTTTGCTGATGCTTATGGCCAAGAACTGTCCACTTACACAGGAAGTGACCACCTGACTGACATGCAAAATGACGAAACCACAATTAGCTTTTTTACATAATGAATTTACAGCGGAACGCTCGAGGATATCTTGTTGCTATTAAGTGCCTAAATCAAACTTATAAGATGTCAGAAGCCTCAGACTTTTAGCAGATATACAGTATATTATATCTTGCTTTTTACATGATCGTCCTCTTGTTTTTTGCGTGCAGCATATATATAAAATTGTGGTTTTGAGCGTGCAGTGCAGAGGACCCTGACAATAAGTTCTGCGTTCCCTTGCAATAGTTTGCGTTTTGCGTTCCCTCACAATAAGTTTTGCGTTCCTTTCAATAGTTTTGTGTTCCCTCACAATAAGTTTTGCGTTTTGTGTTCCCTCACAATAAGTTTTGCGTTCCCTTGCAATAGTTTGCGTTTTGCGTTCCCTCAAAATAAGTTTTGAGTTCCCTCACAAAAATTTTTCGTTCCCTCACAATAAGTTTTGCGTTACTTTCAATAGTTTTGTGTTCCCTCACAATAAGTTTTGCATTCCTTCAAAATAAGTTTTGCGTTCCCTCACAATAAGTTTTGCGTTCCCTCAAAATAAGTTTTTTGTTCCCTCACAATAAGTTTTGTGTTACTTTAAATAGTTTTGTGTTCCCTCACAATAAGTTTTATGTTCCTCAAAATAAGTTTTGTGCTCCTCACAATAAGTTTTATGTTCCCTCAAAATAAGTTTTGTGTTCCCTCAAAATAAGTTTTGCGTTCCCTCAAAATAAGTTTTGCGTTCCCTCACAATAAGTTTTGCGTTCCCTCAAAATAAGTTTTTTGTTCCCTCACAATAAGTTTTGTGTTCCTTTAAATAGTTTTGTGTTCCCTCACAATAAGTTTTGCGTTCCCTCAAAATAAGTTTTGCGTTCCCTCACAATAAGTTTTGCGTTCCCTCACAATAAGTTTTGCGTTCCCTCGCAATAGTTTGCGTTTGCGTTCACTCACAATAAGTTTTGCGTTCCCTCGCAATAGTTTGCATTTTGCATTCCCTCAAAATAAGTTTTGTGTTCCCTCATAATAAGTTTTGTGTTCCCTCACAATAAGTTTTGCGTTCCCTCAAAATAAGTTTTGTGTTCCTCACAATAAGTTTTGCGTTCCCTCAAAATAAGTTTTTTGTTCCCTCACAATAAGTTTTGTGTTCCTTTAAATAGTTTTGTGTTCCCTCACAATAAGTTTTGTGTTCCTCAAAATAGGTTTTATGTTCCCTCACAATAAGTTTTACGTTCCATCAAAATAAGTTTTGTGTTCCTCAAAATAAGTTTTGCGTTCCCTCAAAATAAGTTTTGTGTTCCCTCACAATAAGTTTTGCGTTCCCTCGCAATAGTTTGCGTTTTGCGTTCCCTCACAATAAGTTTTGCGTTCCCTTGCAATAGTTTGCGTTTTGCGTTCCCTCAAAATAAGTTTTGAGTTCCCTCACAATAATTTTTCGTTCCCTCACAATAAGTTTTGCGTTACTTTCAATAGTTTTGTGTTCCCTCAAAATAAGTTTTGTGTTCCTCACAATAAGTTTTGCGTTCCCTCATAATAGTTTGCGTTTTATGGTCCCTCACAATAAGTTTTATGTTCCTCGGCATAGTTTGCGTTTTGCGTTCCCTCACAATAAGTTTTGTGTTCCTTGCAATAGTTTGCGTTTTGTGTTCCCTCAAAATAAGTTTTACGTTCCCTCGCAATAAGTTTTGCGTTCCCTTGCAAGTTTGCGTTTTGTGTTCCCTCAAAATAAGTTTTGTGTTCCCTCATAATAAGTTTTGCGTTCCCTCACAATAAGTTTTGCGTTCCCTTGCAATAGTTTGCGTTTTGCGTTCCCTCACAATAAGTTTTGCGTTCCTTTCAATAGTTTTGTGTTCCCTCACAATAAGTTTTGCGTTCCCTCACAATAAGTTTTGTGTTCCCTCATAATAAGTTTTGTGTTCCCTCACAATAAGTTTTACGTTCCCTCACAATAAGTTTTGCGTTTTGTGTTCCCTCACAATAAGTTTTATGTTCCCTTGCAATAGTTTGTGCTTTGCGTTCCCTCAAAATAAGTTTTGAGTTCCCTCACAATAATTTTTACGTTACTTTCAATAGTTTTGTGTTCCCTCACAATAAGTTTTGTGTTCCCTCACAATAAGTTTTATGTTCCCTCAAAATAAGTTTTACGTTCCCTCACAATAAGTTTTGCGTTCCCTCAAAATAAGTTTTTTGTTCCCTCACAATAAGTTTTGTGTTCCTTTAAATAGTTTTGTGTTCCCTCACAATAAGTTTTATGTTCCCTCAAAATAAGTTTTGCGTTCCCTCACAATAAGTTTTATGTTCCATCAAAATAAGTTTTGTGTTCCTCAAAATAAGTTTTATGTTCCCTCAAAATAAGTTTTGTGTTCCCTCACAATAAGTTTTACGTTCCCTCATAATAGTTTGCGCTTTGCGTTCCCTTGCAATAAGTTTTGCGTTCCCTCACAATAAGTTTTACGTTCCTCACAATAAGTTTTGCGTTCCTTGCAATAGTTTGTGTTTTGTGTTCCCTCAAAATAAGTTTTGTGTTCCTCACAATAAGTTTTGCGTTCCCTTGCAATAGTTTGCGTTTTGTGTTCCCTCAAAATAAGTTTTGTGTTCCCTCATAATAAGTTTTGCGTTCCCTCACAATAAGTTTTGCGTTCCCGCGCAATAGTTTGCATTTGCGTTCCCTCACAATAAGTTTTGCGTTCCCTCACAATAAGTTTTGCGTTCCTTTGCAATAGGTTTTGCGTTCCCTCACAATAAGTTTGCACTGCTCTGGCAAACTACGAATTAACGTGTTTTTGGAGGCCCCTCGGCAATGCAGAGGCCCAAGGCAATTGCCTAGTCTGCCAATAGCTAACGGCGATCCTGAAGTAAAAATACTTTTACTTGAGAAGCGACATTGCATAAGATATTTTGGCATTTTAAGAGAAATCGGACAACAATTTTTAACATTTACGCTTAAGATTAATTATTAATTATAAGATTAAAAAAAAAATGTTTTACCCTATTGGCAAATATTTTTTATAAAAAAATTTAATAATATTTTTAATCACAAACAGTAAAAAAAATTATTAGATTTCTTAAAAAATAAAAAAATAAAAATACAAATATATATATATATATATATATATATATTTATTTTATTTTTTTGGGGGGATGTTTAGATATTTGTACTGGGAAAACAATATTATTATTTTAATATTTTTTATTTTTTTTTGCAGAGTGGTTTTTTTTGTCATCCCAGAAAGGAACTCCTGTCAGTGGGTGCTTATTTGCAATTGAGCAGAAAATGCCCCAAATGTGCTTTTAGTGAGGTTAAAACATAGATTTGTTCTTCTTTAAAATTCCATCTAGATCAGTGGTTCCCAAACTTGTTCCAGCAGGCCCCAAACACTGCACATTTTATATATCTCTCATGTCTGGGGCTACGTCTAAATTAATCCGGATACATTTGAAAATGGTGTTTTCGTGTCAAAACGCTCTCCGTCCACACTAACGTTTTAAAGCGTTTCCCAAAAGTTGGCGTGCCAGTGATTACCCCTCCATTGAAACACGTGCCATAGGTTACCGACCCCTGATCTAAGGGGACGAACCAGACCCCGTCTCCACCACCACAACATATTTATAAAAGGATATGCAGAAATAAATTATGTAAAACTTATTTTGAATGCATTAAGTATCTAATCTAGTTATATTCAATAAATCAGATATTATAATATACTGTATATGAACTGATAATTTAAGCGGTAAAGACACATAATGCATGTGGTTTTTTTATTTTTATATGGCACATTTATCAGGCTCAATAAATATCTTAAGCGTGTGAATATGTGTGTTCATCAACTTGTTACATGTATGAAAAAAATTATTTAACTCTGGTGCATTTTTGGGCTGCCACCCACACGGCTACCACCGGCTGTGGCTCAGGTGGTAGAGAGGGTCGGCCATTAATCGTAGGGTTGGTGGTTCATTCCCGGCCCACATGACTCCACATGCCGAAGTGTCCTTGGGCAAGACACTAAACCCCAAGTTGCTCCCAATGGCAGACTGTAGGTGGCGCTCTAACACATTTTACCCCTCACAGATGTGCTCGTCCATAGACATTCAGTCTAATGTTCAGTTCATGCACCACCCTCATTATTTCATTGAATATCTCGGCCTCTGAGTGGACTACAAGCTCAATCTAGGTGTCATTAGAAAGATGAGATCCTCCCCTTTGAGATGATATAAAACATTTTATCAATAATTATTGAAAACATATTTTACTGATGATTTGTTTTCATGCTTTTCGTTCTGGATGGCATATTTTGTTCTGGACAAGATATAAACGATTATTCACACAAGCAAGTTCACAGACATATAAATGCGCCGAGAGGCACGGGTAACCTGCTGATCCCCACTCGTGATCGGGATGAGGAATTCCCAGTAAGCGCGGGTCATAAGCTCGTGTTGATTAAGTCCCTGCCCTTTGTACACACCGCCCGTCGCTACTACCGATTGGATGGTTTAGCGAGGTCCTCGCGGGCCTTGGCGGAGCGCCGATTAGACGATCAAGCTTGACTATCTAGAGGACGTAAAAGTCATAACAATGCAAAAATGCAAAAGCAGATAAATTGTTTGGCTATTTGGGGTTTACAGCAGCAGTTAACAGGGCACAAATGAGTCGTTTGTATTTGATGACTTACAGAAATCATATTTCACTTTGTTATTCTTTTGAAACTCTTTTGAAATGTGGTATTAGGGCAATTAAATTAACTATACAGTCACATTCCTGAGAATGAGAGCTTTCATTTGATATATGACTTGCCTATTTATGTGCTATGTGAAGGACTATTACCTCTAGGGGGCGCTACATTAACCGCGATTGATTTTAATTTTTTTAACCTTCCGAGACCTGTGTGCATTTTTCATTTCCCTCTTTAATTTGTAACTAGTAGCCCCTAATAAACATGCATATTGCATGCATTCAATGGTTAGCAAAACAATTATACACATTCATACTTCAAATATATCGTATTAATCTTCTTACACCAAACATTTGTTTCACTACCATTTCCAATTAGGATGTAGTATTGATTTATTGTCTCTCTCTCTCTCTCTCTGTCTATAGACAAACACATCAAAATTGCATATTAACTGACAGAAACATCCAGCAGACAAAAGACATTTAGTATTGTGGACTAAAGCGTCCTAGAGTGTTCTGCCGCTGTGCAACACTGCAGTGAAATGTTTTGTTGTCAAAATGTCACAGCATCTGTCTGGACTTACAACTCTCTGTCGTCTTTGTGTTCAGTGTGAGAATAGAGATGCACAGACAGATCTGTCCACAGACATGATGTGGAGAAAGGAACAGAACTGTGAAGTTTCTTCTCTGGACAGTTTTAGAAGCTGGCATGAAGTGAGACGGTGTAGAACAGCAAAGCTTTGCTCCACCGAGTCTCAGAATACATTGAACAACAGACATACAGCGGCCCCAGATAGTATTTGGACACTTAAGTCACGCTAAAAACTGTCTGAAGGTCATTCAAAATGAGTTTCTGACTTATTGACTTTTAATCAACTGTCAAAAATCTTTCTTTAACACGATCGGCACTTGCTTTGGTATTTTGTTATCAAATCTAATGTCACGTACACATTAGATATAGACAATGTCTATATAATGCCCATTTCCCACTGTTCATGTCAAATTTGACCTGCCAAAGGAAATTAATGGGTGAGACTATAAAACTTATTAACATATTTTTTGTAAAATAAAAATCAATATATCAGACACAATGCAGAACACACTCACACACACACACACACACACACACACACACACATAAATGAAGGGGTGAGACCATTAAACATCCACAATGCAGAACACCAACACATATACATATGCACACACACACGTACACACACACACCCATGTACACACACACACACACACACACACACACGTACACACAAAAACGAACATGTACACACACACACACACGTACACACACACAAACATGCACGCACACACACACACACACGTACACACACACACGTAAACACACACGTACACACACATGAACACACACACACACATGTACACACACATACACTCACACACACACTCACATATACAAACACACACACTCACACACACATATATATATACACATACAATCTCACACACACTCACACACACGTACACACACAAACAAACATGTACACACACACACATAACACACACATGTACACACACACATGAACACACACACACTCACACACACACACTCACATATACAAACACACACACTCACACACACACATATACACATACAATCTCACACACACTCACGTACACACACGGACAAACACGTACACACACGGACAAACACACACATAAATGAAGGGGTGAGAACATTACAGAACACCAACACACACACACACACACACACATACACGTACACACACAAACATGTACACACACACACACGTACACACACATGTACACACACACACACACAAACATGTGCACACACATGTACACACACATGTACACACACACACACAAACATGTACACACACACACACATGTACACACACAAACACATGTACACACATGTACACACACACACACATGTACACACACATGTACACACACACACAAACATGTACACACACACACACATGTACACACACATGTACACACACATGTACACACACACACCATCATGTACACACACACACACACACATGTACACACACATGTACACACACACACACAAACATGTACACACACATGTACACACACAAACATGTACACACACACACACACACACGTACACACATATATACATACACACATGTACACACAAACATGTACACACACACACATGTACACACACACACATGTACACAAACATGTACACACACACGTACACACACATATATACATACACACATATACAACACACACACACACACACACACACACTCACATACACACTCACACTCACATATACAAACACACACACACACACACACACTCACATATACAAACACACACACACACTCACACTCACATATACACACACACACAAACACTCACATACACACACACACAAACACTCACATATACAAACACACACACACACACACTCTCACACTCACATACACACACACACACACACTCACATATACAAACACACACACACACACACACACTCTCACATTCACATATACACACACAAACACTCACATACACACACACACAAACACTCACATACACACACACACACTCTCACACTCACATATACACACACACACAAACACTCACATACACACACACACAAACACTCACATACACACACACGCTCACACTCACATATACAAACACACACACACGTACACACACACACGTACACACTTACATGCACACACACACACACACACATGCACACACACATGTACACACTTACACGAACACACACGAACATGTACACATACACACACACACAAAGAAACGTACACACACATACTCTCACACTCACATATACAAACACACACTCACACACAGGTGTTTAAAAAAAATTATATATATATAACTTGTGATAATATATAGAATTAAAGTTTGTTACAACGTTGTCTTCTAAAGATCGGCACTGAAGCATCCACTGCCTAGAGATGTCATTTCATGTAATCGTTTTTTATATTCCAGCATGACATAGTTTGATGACTGGACAATCGTTCAGTCTACAGAAATGAAGGTTTTTATTGAACTGAAGATATAAAATGTGCTTATTTGATATGAACATTCCGGCTCTATAGAAATAAACATTTCAATTACCAGTTAGAAACATTGAATCACCCTATATAGGATGTGATGTGATCGATTCAGCACATTCTCCACACACATTTTGTTCACATCTCTCGTTACATCAGGACTCATTACAGCTGTTTATATGATTACAGATATCAAGGTACAGTATTAATGTAAACCGCCTCTACACATCCTTTATCAGCTTCTGAGCATGCTTTGATCTCTTATAAAACATGTCCTGTGATGCAGCGGTTCACAAGGTGTTTGATAAAGCATTAGCGTACAATCTACAGCCTGAGAACAGCGCATCGGTGACATCAAAACACACATATAGAGTCTCCGCAGGTTTCCTTTCGCTTGCAATTAAACATGCCGCTTTTATGGGTTTTATGGGCTTCTTTACACTCTAGAGGAGGACAGTAAGACTGTTTTGGTCTCTCTCTCTCTCTCTCTCTCAATTAGCCCAACAGCCTTATAGATCACAGCGCTATAAAGGCAGAATGCTTAATTGACCTGATCTCTACAGAAGTGTTTGGTCTCTCCGTCGATCGCAAGGCCACTGGACTGACGGCATTGATCGGAGCGGTAACGGCTGCAAGGACAGGCATTTGTTTCTAGACAGTAGGGAAAGAATTCCACTTTCTCTGTGCAAGTTCAATATGATTATTGCCTTGTGTTATTATTTTTGCCTCAAGGACATCGATTGTATTCAATTCTGGGGTTTAGCAGGACTTCAAAAGGTCTCTTTGAAGTTCCAAATATGCATTTACATTGGATTTAAATGACATGAGTCAAACTTTTGAAAAGCCATCAGCCTTGGGGTCTATTATTCAACAATCTTTACAAATATTCCAATTACCATCCATTTAAATAGAAATGACAAACAACAGGGAAATGAAATGTGCACATCAATATAACGTAGCGCTAGCTGCTAGTCAACTCGTCGATTAGTTCTAGTTGATGCTTTAGGTCTGTTAACCTTGCTAACATTCTGACATCAGACAGTGAGATCGGAAACTTTGGCTGAAATCGGTCTGTGCTTACCGAAATTTGAAACACTGCCCCCTGTGGCCAAAGTGGGAACTGCTGGGCGTATGGGCACGTGTGAGCTCCATTTTCCGGGTGAAATGTCCACAGAGGGGAGTCAAAATTGAGTTGTTTTCAGCTGGAATACAGTGAAGAGGGATGCATACACCCCCCCCCAACCTAAACCCAACCATGGTAAATGTTAAATGGTAAATGGTCTGCACTTATATAGCACCTTTTAACCTTAGCAGTATTCAAAGCGCTTTACACTACCTCTCATTCACCCATTCACACAAACACACACCAATGATGCTGCCATGCAAGGTGCTAGCCTGCCATTGGGAGCAACTTGGGGTTCAGTGTCTTACCCAAGGACACTTCGGCATGTGGAGTCATGTGGGCCGGGAATCGAACCGCCAACCCTGCGATAAGTGGCCGACCCGCTCTACCACCTGAACCACAGCATCCTGATCATTAGTGGAAATGCTATAATAATAATATATTCATAAATACTTTTTTAACGCTTCGATAATGTAATAAATATTTCTGAATCCAGGACTACCATTGCATTGCACTTGAGTATTTATGAAATGTGCAGTACAGTTATTTCAGAAATGAAGGCATGAATTGCATCAATACAATGGCATTTTGGCTGCATACTTACAGAACAACGAGGAACTATAAGTACAAACCAACGCATTGGCTAATATGCGGAGCATACACTGTAGGTTCAATGCAGAAGTCTAAACCAGCCTTAAAGCCACCCCAGATATTCCCACCCATCTCTACAATGTTTTGATTAAAACTGAATGATGAACTGTGTCAGACGCTGCTGTAAAATCAAGCATTGCTGTGCTGTGTAAGCCTCAATCCCCTGGCCTCAAGAGGTGCACTAGCGACTGACGCTAGAGGCTGTAGCCTTTAGCTACCTTGTTAACATGCCCACCTCCCATGCCGGAGATGCCTGTTTGAATCTTGCTCGGAGCAGGTCGAGTAGGACTGGTTAAAGTGGTGCCGTGACCCAGATGGGAGTGAGGTTTAGGGGGGTGAGTGTAACGGTAGCCAGCTGGTAAGTAGCTGTGCAGTGTGTAAACCTCAATCTTCTGGCCTCAAGAGGCACACTAGTGACTGACGCTAGAGGCTGTAGCCTTTAGCCTCCTTGTTAGCATGCCTGTCTCCCATGCCAGAGAAGCCGATTCGAATCACGCTCGGAGCGGGTTGAGCATGACCGGTTCCAATGGTGCCGTGACCCGGATGGGAATGAGTTTTATGATGGTGAGTGTAATGGTAGCCAGCTGGTAGATAGCTGTGCAGTGTGTAAACCTCAATCCCCGAGCCTCAAGAGGCGCACTAGCGACTGACACTAAAGGCTGTAGCCTTTAGCCTCCTTGTTAGCATGCCTGCCTCCCATGCCAGAGAAGCCGATTCGAATCACGCTCGGAGCGGGTTGAGCATGACCGGTTCCAATGGTGCCGTGACCCGGATGGGAATGAGTTTTATGATGGTGAGTGTAATGGTAGCCAGTTGGTAAATAGCTGTGCAGTGTGTACACCTCAATCACCTAGCATCAAGAGGCACGCTAGAGGTTGTAGCCTTTAGCCACCTTGTTAGCATGCCTGCCTCCCATGCCAGAGACGCTGATTCGAATCCCGCTCGGAGCGGGTCGAGCATGACCAGTTCCAGTGGTGCCGTGACCCGGATGGGAA